>NC_061089.1:39757917-39770417 GCF_015104395.2 Macrobrachium nipponense | reverse complement strand
CATGGTGAGACTACGTCATTGTACTAGTTCTATATTCTATTTCTACATCATATATTCCTGTTAATCTTGACCCTGGCAGACGTTAAAGACCGATCACCTGTCTGGGTATTTAAACTTTATTTTCTTGTAGCTTTAAAAACTGCCTCTGTTATCGTTATGTCCCAATATGAATTGCATCTGTATTTTATCGTAGTATTGTTTATCAAGTCTTGCAGCGATGGTTTCTTGTCGTGTTTGTCTGTGTAGTGTTAGAAGATGGCTCCTGTTGAGTTTCTGTGGACAAGTCATCTATGTAGAGTTGTACATGCTCTGCCTATGTAGTTTTCTCTGGGAGAACTGCATTGCTCCTCGGGGCAAGTGAATTCATAAACCCCATTGGTAGTCCTCTCCTTTGATGTGGGTGCGCATGTGCTAGTTTTCATTAAATTATTATTTTTTAAAGTCCTCCTGGCCAGTGTGTCGCTAGGCCCACTGTTTAACCCCCCAGCCATGGAGCTGGTACCCATTCTCCTACTCACTATCGAGTTTTCAGACCGCTAGGTTGACGGGCCACCGGATTTATGCAATGGTGCCATTCCCAAACCTCCAGCGAGTGGCGGGGATTGAACCCCGGTCCTGCCGACTGGTAGGAGAGAACCCCTATATTTATGCCGTTACAGGGTGCTCATGGCTTAATGATGTTGCTGATGTTGTTATAATCGTTGTTACAGCTAGTTTGGTCGTATATTGTTATCTGTTGTCCTGTCTTCTCGTCGTGTTGGTCTGTGGTGTCGGTCTAAACACCCACGTATTCCTGATGTATCATGTTGTCTTCAAATCCGTTGTTTGTGAGTAGATGTTGTATTCTGTCTAATTATGGCTTATAATTATATTGTGTAAAGTAAATTATTACTTAGACAACTGCAGTTTGATTTAGAATTTGAACTTCAAGATGCATGCGTTTATGATTAAAGCTCTTATTACAGATTTAGAATAGAAACGTGCCCTGAATATTTTTTTATTCTCTCTTTAATTTTGTAGATCATATATCTCAGAGTATTACTTACCATTATACAGATAAAAATAATCTAATATTCCATTCGTGGTTGTTTGTGTTAAAGAACGTGGCTTAGTAGGACCAAGCTTATCTTTGAGCATTGGAGTTGATCGCCTTAAAAGTTTCTTTTATAAACAAATTTTGGCTAAAAGTACTTTTCTAAAAGATATATATAAATAAATTTATGAAAAAATCAAAACTTTCAGTCTATTAGTAAGATTTTCTTTTTGTCGTCGTTCTTAGGCATGAAAGGACAGTGTTTTTAAGCTGAACATAGCTATTTAAAAGCAATAGATAAATTCATAATTAGGATCCTCAAGATACTTAACAGCCAAATAGGTACACTTACTTGTTTAATAAGTAGAGAGAGCGCTAATTTCTTAATTATTTTTTCACGATTTAACGAATTTCAAACTTGTGTACCACCCTACCTCTTCTAAGGCTGAAAGATATTACAGCTAATAAAATATTTGTGTCGTAGATGAATAATAAATAGGATAAAAGTAATATCTTCCTTTGCCAAAGAATATGTCAAAGTTATGCTGTAGAATTCCCCATTGGTAAGAAAAAAGTTAAGCAATGGTCATTATCGGATTTATCTTCCCCTATACTTGATTTGTTCAATTAAAAGGTTTTCAATTTAAATGTGGAAAGAAAATCTTGGGCCAAATTATCTTTTCCTCAAGAGTTCGTTTTTGTTCTCTAAGGAAGACTCATTTTATCCATGGGTGAGTCCATTGTTCGTTGTGAATGCGAGAGAATGATAATGGGAAATCTAATATGTCACTCAACAAAAGCGTAATAATATATTCTAGCTTGGAGGCATTTTTTAGCATAATAATATTTTGAAAATATACTGAATATTCATATGCAAAAGGGTAGGTTACATTTCCCTATTGAAGTGGAAAAGAATTGAGAATTAGTAATTTTATAAATGATGTTTAAATTCAGGTAAAAAGACATGCATACATATTTAAATCTTCAATTACATTAAAGATAAGTGTGAAGGCGGAAGTAATGAAAAATCTATTTTTCATATCTCAACCACTGGAAGCGCTAAAGTCCTAAGAAGATTGAGGAACATCCTGGTTCTCGTTCCCTGTTAAGTCCCTATTAATGATGGCACTGGATTCTCCCTGATGTTAGTTCCACGTTGGACGGATCGATTTCGCGCTCGGCTACCAACCCGGTGGTCTGAAGTTCGGTTCTCGGCTCGGCCAGCGTGGAACCAGAGGAATTTATTTCTGGTGATAGAAATTTATTTCTCGATATAATGTGGTTCGGATCCCACAATAAGCTGCAGGTCCCGTTGCTAGTTATCCAATTGGTTCCTAGTTACGTAAAAATATCTAATCCTTCTGGCCAGCCCTAGGAGAGCTGTTAATCAGCTCAGTGGTCTGGTAAAACTAAGATATACTTATCTTAACTTCTCCCTGATGTTTTCGTATTTGCTGTCTTGACCCGAGTCAGAAACTATTGAGCAAAAGAAATTTCCAATGCTCTTACATTTAGAGAAGATAGGAAAATAGCATTTTATCCCCTTTACCTGCTCACTGCTTGTCGTCTATATACGTAACCTGTAATCTGGGCATCTGTCTAAATTTAGACACTTGTAAAGTGGATACCTTTACGTGCCTGCGATATGGTTCTTTTCATTCCTTCGAAGACTTCTGATTGGATAACCTTTTATCTCCGTGTGTGTCCCATCATTTCCTCTACATGCCCAAAGATCTTCGACACACTGGTCAATTTTTTGCCATTTTTTAAAACTATATATCACATTATATATAGTCTGCGTATTGATGCCTGCAATGATTACACTTATACTCAGTTGTCAAGTCTTTCGTGTTATAGTCTATATTCATAATGAAGACTTGTCATATATACTTGCCATATATGTTTTGCCCATTGAAGCTACTCGTCTATGTAAAACATTCTGTAGGACAGTTGGTTTCTTTCTTACTGGGATGTAAGTGATAACGATATTTACCCTCTGACACCTATTTATACCGCTTTCATTCTGTCATATTTGGCGGAACTACACAACTACTGTATATACGATTCTGCAACATTTTTTTACTTTCTAAGTCATCATTGAGATATCATCATTCACATTCTGAATTATGGAACCACGAGTAATTATAGACTTTTTTTCTCTTGCCTATAACATACCTCCAGGTGATGTGAATAAACTTATAGTATGGCCTGGTTGTGCTCCAGAAGTGCGCGCTGAGTCCTAATGCTTCGGGGCTGGGGGCTGGGACGACGGGGGTGGCAGGAAGAGCAAATGTTTACCATATATTAGGGAAGTAGGACCGGAGCCCCGTTTTAGCTAAGGCTATTAATTGCTAAGTTTATTGAGGCAGATAGGGCTACGTTATTGATAGGAAACTTCAATAGTTCGTGATAATCTTGTCATACTTTTTGCTCAAGTTTACTGTTATCAAGTTTCTATTCCTTCAGAAGTAGGATGCAATGCCTCTTAGAAAATATGCCCTTCTCCCTAAATTCCCTATTCAGATATTACTAATTCTCTCTCTCTCTCTCTCTCTCTCTCTCTCTCTCTCTCTCTCTCTCTCTCTCTCCTCCTTTACCAGCTCCACATTTTATTCGCCTAAAACAATTGCTAATGGTACCATAATAGAACAGCCAGACAAAGGTAAGGGCTCTGAAAAAGATTTCTACTCCATTTAATCTTTTGTCTGCACCTGTACCATATTCCCAGAGGACCACTGCTTTTACTCTGCTTTTACTCTTGGTATTTTAATGTTCAACAGTATTGAATTCTGTAATATGCTCCTAAAGCCTCCGTTACGATACGTACTGTTTTTAGTCTTTTGCAACCAGAAAGGTCATTAACGTTGATATTATACACAAACTTGACGCCGATAACGATCTTACCTTTTTATCAGCAGAGGTACTGAATTTTTTACCCATCCTTCTTGTATATACATGAATATATATATATATATATATATATATATATTATATATATATATATATATATATATTTATTTATTTAATTTATATTTATATATATATATATTATATATATATATATATATATATGTGTGTGTGTGTGTGTGTGTGTTGTGTGTGTATGTATGTATGTATATAATATAATTTACAGCAGCGCTGCTCGGGGCACAAGATTCTATAGTAACAGTGTGTTGCCTGTAATATGAAACGAGTATAGTGATTATTTTCTGTTTATAAGCAGTAAGCATTTGTGAAGAAAGGGCGGCAAAGAATCCCATTAACAAAATATGGCCAAGTCTGAAAAAAATTGGTATAAGCGATGTTCATAGAACTTTTTAATAGTGCTTCGATGAAAATGCTGGAAAAAGGTCGTGTTCAGTCTGTCTGTTTACAGGTTTTTTTTGGGTTGCTTAAAGGTATGTCGTACACTAAAGATGCTGCACATTATTAATCAAAGAGGTGGTGGTTGTGGGACGTCCCAGTCTGTTGTTTCGAGGGTTGTAGTGTGCTTTGGAATGTGGTGAGTTTTTGGTTATACATTTTTTGTTATTTTAGCCTACAAGCTTTTCGGGCCGTTTTGGTTAAGATGGCAAAAAAAAATCGCAACTGATATGATGAAGCCCTTTAAGGACGAAGGAGACGTAATTCCTTGGTTAAAAAGGTTAAAATTGTTTGCTAGGTTTCGGAAAGTGAATGATGTGGCTGCATTTATTCCATTGTTTTTGAAAGGTGGTGCATTGCCTGTATTTGGAAATGATAGATTGAAGAATTACTGGAGAAGACTTTTCAGATTGAGCTTGTGTAGCATTTGGGAAATTAACTAATTAAAGGTTGATGGAGAAATCGGTAGATGTTTTTGCAAATAAATCAAGGAAACTGGCAGGCTTAGCTGGGTTTAAGGGGGGTGGGTTGGAATGCATAGTGAGGTTATCATTTGTGAATGTTATGTCTAGTCACGTCAGTGCATCATTAGAGTAGCTACCAGGTATACAGGAAATAGCAATGAGTGAAATTATTAATAGTGATAATATTGACTTCTAATACTTTGTGATGTTACTGCTGTGAGTACTTCAAGGCCCAAGTCTGTTGACAGTAAAGCAATAGTTGGAGGCAAATGATTTCAGTAGATGAAATTTTTGTGAATTCAGCGGTCAGTGTTATGGGTCTGGAGGCTCACATATGCTGCATATGTGATTCTGGAAATGATAAATGGGGAATGGTGCACAACAGCTTACCCCTTGGAGGTGTTAAGAAGCCCCATTCGAGGTTACCATTTGTTAAATTGGAGTGAATGGGTATTCTGTGGTGGACTCAGGTTGTTTTACTACAGTTCTTGGTTCACATTTAGTAGATAAAGTTGGTGGGGGAAGGGGGAAACAGAAGGTCATAACTGCTTATGATGGGAGAGATCTTGTGTAAAGGTAAAATGTACTATGTACAATTGAATATTGATAATGTTACAATTACTGTAACTGCTTTAGTGACTGAGAAACTTAGAAAACTAACTTGACAATATTGATTTAATTTTGGGCACGAATGCAATCAATGGGTTTGGAGGTGTTACAGTAGATGAGAACAAAGGTCTGTTTGGTAAGGCAAGATGTCCAGTGATGAGGGATAACTTGGAGTGTGAGCTTTGGCTAAAGCATGTGGCAGTTCCAGTGTTATTACAATTAAGATATATTATGGCGAGATTTGATAGTAGTCAGTATACAGTAGTGCTTCATCAAAGTACAGTTGACGAATAAGATTAGCTGTGATAAAGGATGGGATGAAGATTAGTTGTGATAAAGGATGGGATGAACAGAAGAGAGGGTAGTTCAAGATGGAAGTAGATAGATGGACTGAACTGAAGAGAGCTGAACAAGTTTGTAGAATGTCATTTTGGGGATGATGCTATTGATGTGTGTGATGAGACCTTAAGGGAATGGCGCAGAATGCAAGTTCATGTAGCTATTGTAGATCTGAAGTCAGCATATCTGCAAGTTAGAGTGGCAAAGAAGCTGTGGTGTTTTTAATTTGTAAATTATAAAGGGCGGACTTGTTTGAATTGGAGTAGATTTTTACTAATAGTACTTTTCATAGATTGTTAGTGTTGTCTGCTTGTTTGTGTTCCGTTTGATGTTGTAGTTGTTTCACTGGAATGAGTAAGGTTGTTTTTTATTTTTATTTATTTATTTATTTATTTTTTTTTTTTGATCGGAAGATCCAGGGGGCATGTAGTCTTGGGGACTGGGAGGGGGGTTTTGTAAAGGTTAGGAAAGCGTGGCTGGCGAGGAGGGGGGGGGGGGGGGGGGGAGGGGGGGGGGGGGGGGGGGGGGGGGGGGGGGGGGGGGGGGGGGGGGGGGGGGGGGGGGGGGAAGAGCCATAGCGGTTTGGTAGACAGAGGTTATGGTTGTGGGACGTCCCAGGCTGTCGTTTCGAGGGTTGTCCTCGTATGGTTGTAAGTTTGCTTTGAAATTAGTGCCCTGTACTGATATTGTGTGTGAGCAAAAATCCTATCAAACTTATATATCAACAAATTCCAGCGAACTCACTCCTTTAAGTAATAATAATAATAATAATAATAATAATAATATAATAATAATAATAATAATAATGATAATATCATATAATTACTAATTTTAGAATGTTTCTTCACATAATCTACATCTTTTGTTTAATTTTGGGGAATTTTCTTTTTTTTATCTATTTTACATATTGCCAAAGTGTCTCGATAGTAAAGTACAGATTAGTCTGGGGCTACTGACCCAAAGCTATATAATTGTTTTCTTCCTCACCGGGATGCATATTTCCCAAGTCTGGAAAAGTTTAGGGATGAGGAAAATTAGGACCAATCAAAGCGCGTGGAGCTGATCCATGACGTCATAAGCCACGCCTTTTAGCTCCCTCCTCGGTCCTATATCCATTACTGCCGCCAGTCGCCGAAGAAATACTTTCTTCTCAGTTTACGACTTCTATGACATATACATTTTAGTCAGATATATCTAAACATAATGCAACACTAATTTAACAGCAATATATTCTTCAAATGAGATACACCGTGAAATATATTATGCGTTATTGGCTTCTCCCTCTTGGTAAATATTTTCACAATGCGAATTTCTAAATTATATACATGAAAATGCACGTTTAAAGCCATTTATAAAGAGTTTCCATAACTAATGGGATGAATCAAATAATATACAAGATGGTAAAAATGATGGTATCTGACCTGTTTGTAGGGGAAAATGGAGAGAGGGAGTAGGCTTACACTACTGATTTCAATGGACATATGCTATTTCGTAGTAATGCACATTATTGGGCATTGTATAAAAGCAATATACTGATCATTACTAGGCCATGAACAGGAATCAGACTGATATAGTCCACACTATTTACAGGGACACAGTATCGGCTTCATTCATTAAATTATTTCAAGAGCTAACGTGCCCTTAGGAAACCTAAGGGAACCTATGGTATCGTTGTTTTGACGATCTAAGTTAGCCTACTGTAACCAAATATAGTTACGTGACAAACTCATCCTGTCAGTAGCTAATCTGAGTACGGTTGTGTTTCAAGTTTCAAGGTGTACTTGATAAGCTGTAGTAAAATATTGCCTTTTTGAGGTGGATTCCGTTATCATAAAGCCTTCCAGATGTCCTTACCTGATTAGTCCCTGTCATTCATTGTGTACAAATATATACATAAAAAGTTTTTAATTGAAAATGTTTTGCTTTTAATTTTTACTTTTCATACATTCTGTACAAACAAATAAAAAGTGATAATATAATTCAGTATTGAATATTTTTAGCAAGCCCTTACGTGATTTTGGCTTAAAATTCATTGTGTACAAAGAAAACACTGATTATTAAATTTATTTAATATTCTTAGCAAACCTTTCGTACTTGTCATTCATTCTGTGCAAAGAATCAAGATGAGTATTTCATTAGTATGTAATACTTTTAGGAATTATAGGAGTACAGAATACTACCTATTTACGGAGTTACAGTAGACTTTTTACTAAGCTGAACTAGAGCAGAATTGATCCGTAAATTTATTAGAACTGCGATATGCATTAAAGAAAATATGGATGACACTTTTTTTATCCAACTCTTTCTCGGCAGAAAATTTTATGCAAATATTCAACATGTATTAATTAAAGTCCAGGGATAACGGTAGTACGTGTATACTACTATTTTCATCCACGCTCACACTCATTGACCAAATGTATGCCTTATATTAAGTGCATAATTTTTTTTTTTTTTTTTTTTTTTTTTTTTTTTTACATATAGGTTTTTGGCATTATGTCAAGCATTGGGCACCTAAGACCATTCAGCGCTGGAACGGAAATTGACAGTAAAAGGTTTGTAACGTGTTACAGCAGGAAAACCTCAAAGCAGATGCACTATGAAGCAATTGTTAGGAGAGGGTGGACAATAAGATGGAAGAAAGAGAATATGAACAGAGGTTACAGTAAAATCAATGAAAGTAGTTGCAGCTAGGCGCCGAAGGGACGCTGCAAGAATCTTAAGTAATGCCTACACTGTACCGAATGAGGTGTACTGACGGCACTATGTCCTCCACATTTCTTTTAAGCATAAGGCAATTATTATTTTAGTTCTGTACATACCACCTTTTTATAGCCGGAAACCACAGGCAGTAACGCCTGAAAAACATTCCATGCTTTTAAAGTCGTCACTTTCAAAGTCCAAGATTCCTGATGGGAGTCGAAGTGCCGCGAAGTTCTTGGCCTCCGGTCTGTAGTCTGTAGTGCGAATTACAGGCCATATACCATCATTTTTACCATACCATCAATTTTACTATCTTGTATATTGATTGATTCATCCCATGTGTTATCACAACTCTTTCTAAATGGCATTAAACATGCATTTTCAAGTATATAATTTAGCAACTCTCAATGAAAATACTATTTATGTAGTAAATATCGACTTTGCGAGCAGAAATTAAGAGGCACTGAGCATTATTATCAAGAGGGAGAAGCCAATAACGCATAATATATTTCACGGTAAATCTCATTTGAAGAATATATTGTTTGTTTAATAAGTGTTGGATTATGTTTAGATATATCTGACTAAAATGTATAGGTCACACAAGCCGTAAACTGTGAAATGGGGAAGTTTTTCTTCGACATTATGACTGGCAGTAATGGATATGAGACAGTGTAGCAAAAAGACGTGGCTTGTGACGTCATGGATCAGCTCCCCGCGCTTTGATTGATCCTAATTTTCCCCATCCCTAAACTCATCCAGACTTAGGAATTATACCACCGGGATCCCTTTTTGGAAAACGCAAATTTGACAACAGGAGGAAAGAATTTGTCACATTGCCTTCATTAATGTCATCATATGCAACCTCTAGCAGTATTTAGTCACAGAAACGCCCTAAATTATAAAATACTATCCTTCTCCCTTTTTTTCCTTTTTCTTTTTGGTTACATATACCGATGTAAAATGAATTCACATCTTTTTAAAATGCATAAGAGGAATGGTAAATGAAATCTTTGTCATTTTGTAATTATGCTAGAAATACTTTCAGTACTTTCAAGAAGTTCAGCTAACGCATTAGCAAATTTTCTTGATAATATTTTTAGCCAGCATTTTCTTTTCCTCGACTGACGTATTGCCCTATCCATAAATTACTTTTTATTAGATATATAATTGTACTTCCTTAGTTAGAATGTTCATCCAACATTTAATGGTGTTAGAAATCTATAATTAAAATCTAATATATATAGATCTTTAATAGTATAATATATATATATATATACAAACATACATATTGATATATATAAATATATATATATATGATTATAATATATATATATATATATATATATATATTATATTAATTCATATATATATATATATATATATATATATATATATATATATTTATTTAATATATATATATAATATAATATTATAATAATATTTATTTATTGATTATTAATATATAATATATTATATATATATTATATATATTATATATATATATATATGTGTGTATATATTATAATATTTATAATATATAATTATATGTATATATATATATCTATATATATTTATAATAATATAATATTATATTAATATTATATTATATATTAGATATATATATATATATCTATAATATATATATATTATATATATATATTGTATATATATATATAATATATTGATATTAATACTTGTAATATCTATATAGATATATTTACTATATATCTTATATATATATTATATATATATATATAGTTATTGTTATATGTATATAAGGTATATGTTATATATATATATATATACTATTATATATATATATATATTATAATATAGTATATATATTAACATACCTATATGATATGTGTTGCCAAGAATTGTTTCTCACATGTTTAAATGACTTTTAAAGAAGAATAATGAATTAGAACTGTGTGCTAGGTACATTAAATATGGGAAAATATTTCTAATTTTTTTTTATGTGAACCTCTCTCTCTCTCTCTCTCTCTCTCTCTCTCTCTCTCTCTCTCTCTCTCTCTCCTCTCTCTCTCTGTGTGTGTGTGTGTGTGTGTGTGTGTGTGTGTGTGTGTTAGCGTGTGTGTTTGTTAGGCAAGCAAAAATATGTACAAATATTAGTTAGGAGTCCTTACTATTATAATTGCTGAAGCCACTGTTTCGTCCTAAATTCAATGCACATTTACAACATAAATTTGCAGTTCCTAAGAGGGCACATTCTTATGAAATAAATGCTAGGAAATATACGTTGCACAAATTTTCCTTTACATTGAGGGGTCAGAGATGTTTATTTCTGGTGATATTAGTTCACTCTCGACGTGGTTCGGAAGTCGCGTAAAGCCGTTGGTCCCGTTGCTGAATAACCAGTGGTTCTGTGCAACGTAAAAACACCATACAAACAAACAAACAAATTTTCCTTTATTTAAAATTGAAGAAATATTTGGTAAGCAAGAGCATCTGCGGTTTCCTTCGTATAGAAATATAAAACATTACTCGTCGTATTGATATTTATTTGGGGTCTAGGTTGTGATAGAACATAGGTGAAATTAGATGTATTTGAAGAGTATTTCATTTTGAATTTAATATCATGTTCGACTTCTCACTGTTAAACAAAGGATTTTCCGAGTTTTGGAACTTGCGACAACTTGTTTGGAAGATATTTTTTAATCATTGATTAGCGCAAATATTTATTTTTGTTGTAATTGTTTACGTAAAAATTTTGTTCTGATATCTCTTTAATGAACCTTTTAATCGATAGTCTTACTTTCGCATTACGGCTTCGTCTTTCTCCCAATTTGTTCATTTGAATGTCTCACGTGCATCCCCTTTTTAAACAGCTCTATTACTTCTTATTGTTCAATATCAGATTTTCCCTCCTCCTCCTCACATAGTTTTCACTTATTTTTCACTTATTTTTCAGCCAACGATTAATGTTCTGCATTGTCTGAATATTCCAAAAGTCTCTTTTGAGTTCCTCAGAAATTACTCGTTTCACTCATTTCAGGTTTTGTCTATTATCTGTCCTTCTTCGTTTCCCAGTCATATCTTATTTTCATAGCATTCCCTCAGTTTTATTAATAAAAATGTATGAACTGTTCTTATTATCATACATTTATCCAATAATGTAAAATATTCATTACATTATTTGGACCTTGATCTTGAATATTTCATTTAGTTTTAGTATCTCAAAATCTGCAGGAGAATTCCATCTCACGGCAATTACGGTTGGCAGACCAAGAATGGAAATGCAGCGTAAATGCCTCTTGGCCTCAGAGAGAGAGAGAGAGAGAGAGAGAGAGAGAGAGAGAGAGAGAGAAAATAAACGAACTCCATTAATACGTCGACATTCTTCAGGCTTTTAAAAGGATTAGGTCAAACGTAACTTAGCCAGTCACACACACACACACATGCACGCACGCACACACACACACACACACGCACACGAACACACACAGAGAGAGAGAGAGAGAGAGAGAGAGGTTGGGGAGTGAGGGATAAGTAAACGAACATCATTACTAGGTAGATATTTACCACCCTCTAGTTCTACATTCAAATAAAGCAACCAGATTGACTTTCTAATTGACATCAACTGTAAAAGAAGTAAAGGATTCGCGGTTTATTTTCATTTTCGGGAAGTGTTCGCTCTCCTTCATTACCGTTTTTAGTGAGGATTGCATTTTGGATGTTTATATTGAAGGATGCCATTATGAAAAAATAAGATATGAATGGCTCGCTAACGAACGTATTTCCAAAATCATCGAAAATGAGCATGACTCACTCCCAATACATATATTTGTACAATAATCTAGCGTTACCATAGTCACACTTTCATTGGGTTGTTTCGTGGGCGTACTACTCTCACAGCATCAGCAAATTTATATACATATAAATAACACACAAACACACATATAAATATATTATTAATTAAATAAATAATATTATATTATATATAATAATATAGTAAAATATATATATATATA
>NC_061089.1:39740417-39752917 GCF_015104395.2 Macrobrachium nipponense | reverse complement strand
TGAGGGCTGTAGTCGAGGTAGCCATTGCACTTCCTGTCACGTGAATGTAGAACGCACATTCTCGGGGTTGAGGTACATTTTGGATAAACTAAGAAGGATGATATAAGTGATGCCATTATGTTTTTAAGATGTAATACATAATCAGTTTGAACGCATATGTTTGATCAGAAGAAAGCTGCTAGTGGAAGGTATTTTCCTGGTACATACGTCCTTTATGAATGTTGAGAAAAAAAATAGTTATTAATTACATGGTAACGTTAGGCAATGCATTTAAGTTTCATTGATGGTTAGACTATTCTATACTTTGTATTTTAATAAGATCCTTTAAAGAGGAGGTCATAGTTTGAACAATATTATTATTATGCAAAGAAACATAATACTGGGAAATATTTTAAATAAGATTTCATACATTGCATTACATGTACCAAATAAATAGTTTCTTGGCAAAATATGTTTTACGACTCCAAAAGTTAATACTCTTGGTCTCTGTTGAAAACAAGGGAACAAAACTAATAATAACCAGTAATATAGCACATTTTTGTATTTACTAATAGTCTTAGCAGCAGCAGCAGCGCAGCAGCAGTATCAGTAGGTAGTTATTGTAGTTGCTGATGTTCTATTGTGATTAGACATTACTAGTAGTAGCTATTACTATTTTTATCTTAAGGTCAAAAGAAAAAGGAAAACATTTCTTTCTTTCTTTAGTGATTGTTGACTTGGGTTACAATGAATCATACTGTTAATACTATCATCATCATTAACATCATTGCAGCAACTGAATATATAGCCATGTACATATAAAGTCCCTTTGCTAATTAACACCTGTAAACATTGAAATTTTAATAAAGAAGAGATTTTACTGATGTGGATTGAGTTACCTTATAGTACGATAAACATACGGAATTACGGCAAGTTATCTTTACCGTACTGAACGGTACTGGTAAAATTATTGGGGGTTTGGTACAAAATTACGGTACGGTATTTTAGCCAGCTACGGAGTATGGAAAAACATTCCATACCGTACCGTACTACCAGCCTTGTGGCCAACAGAACTCAGCTATTTTCAACCATATAAATAAACATAAGCATAGTATAAACTGGAATTTGTCACATATAATTTATAACAGCAACTGCCGGTACAAGAGTCAAATGATGGAATCGGCCTTGATTAAACAGAGCCAGGTAATGAACATCTCAAAGGGAGCATGGGATTCAGATGTCATCGACAAGGTTTTCATTAAACCAACGCCTAAGGAGATTAAAGGAAGATTATCAGCGGGAGTGACCTAAACTGGCTTACCTGTGGATGGACCTCTTGGTATATATACCAATTTTTCTGTAACTTTTCTCATTCATCTACCTGAAGAGGGAGACAGCAGTCTCTGAAATATAGTATTTTTCTCTCAATATATTGGTGTTTTATGGCCTCTTTTTATTATATATATATAATATATATATATATATATATAATATATTATATTATTATATAGTATATAAATATTACTAGTATATGTCAAGTAATATCATATATCGTGTCTTGCTTGGAGACAGGCTATAAGGGCACCTTACTTGAGTAAAGGAATTTGAGTACATAAGCGTTTAACCGAGAGATTGCTTGTCTTTTAGTCAAGCATGTACATTCGTTTGTACGGATGTTACAGGTCTAATAGTCCAAGGCACTTGCGAAAGTCACATTCCTTTCGGTGAGCACAAAGAGGTCAGGTGGTACACGCCAAGTTTCGGGAGAGAAAGCCCCATCGTAAAAGTATGACACATATTCGTAAGACTTAGAAAACCGTTACCTTTGAAAGAGAGAGAAGTGTGAAATACCTTCTTTTACGTAAATACTTTGAAAGAGAGTGATGTGTGAAGTGTATCTTTTATCCATTGTTATCTTTATTACAGATGGGTCCTATTCCATGGCTAATTTAGAGACGGGAATCTCTAACCTGACTAATACGATGAACTTATTGACATTTTGGGTCTGGGAGTAAATTCTTACTAGTTTCTTTGTGGGCAGATTTGGGTTTTCTGTCATTATGACTTGTTAATCATTTTGATCTATTTTATATTCAACTGCTTTGGGTAATAAATAATATATTTTTATATTACGAGATGTTAATAGCCTAACAACATGGTTGCAGACAGAGGGCACCATTGACAATAGCTAAGGGTTTCTAATTTGTGTATTTTAATAAAAAGGGGGGTTAAGATATATATATATATATATATATATATATATATATATATATATATATATGTGTGTGTGTGTGTGTGTGTGTGTGTGTGTGTGTGTGTGTGTGTGTGTGTGTGTGATTATAAATATGCGCAAGAAAACTCTAATTTCATATCTGTTCATATCCTTTGGTGTGTCCTCTGTTCTACAAAGTTATCCATTCGTATCTTGCCTTCTTACTGATTGTACCATATTTTAGAACAGATAGTAAAATCTAACTGCATTAGATTAGAACGAGAAATTCAGGCTAATGAACAACATTTCTTTACATTCGGTGTAAATAATCTGGTGTACTTACGTTTTCCTGTGCGCTATATGGAAAAAATATAATGTTCGAGAAGAAAAAGAAGCCGTTTTTACCCTCAGCAAGAATAAAATTTCTTCCATTGACCAGAGTCGTATCTCACGTGACAGCAAGAGTTATTTCCGTCTTGAACTGTTAAAGATGGAGGTTGCTATCTTGAATAAAGAAAATCAAATAGTAAAGTCAAATCAGATATCCGCGTAATGGAAAATGTTTTTAATTCGTCAACATATGTTTCCTTTTTCCCATTCATTTTCTATCCATATGACGAAAGTATTTATTGAGTTTAAGACCGTTATCTAAATAGAAAACGCCCGACAGTGTTTTTTTCTAAATTATATTCTTCGTTAATATCAACTGTGGTAAGTGTATGCCACCGACAAGCAAGACTTTGCTGGTATTTTGCCGTAGAGACGTTGTTAATTTTTATCCAATTGTTGATTTAACCTAAAGCAAAAGCAAACGAAAAAGGCTTTAGCTTGCAACTGATTAATCCTTATCCTTAACGCAAGGAGATTGTTTTCGTTTTGAATTGAATCCGCTTATTTCTTTTATTTGAGAGGTAAATGTTAATCACAGAGATGAACCAGGACATATTTCCCCATTTATCCACCAAGTAAGCCTTACATTAAGAACACCAGATAGATTGAATGTTTCTACGTAAAGTAACTGTCAAGAATTTTTATAAACTGATTACAAAAATAAAGGTTTAATTCAGTGTTTAAAATTATCACAATGTACTACATAGTAACTTCCTGTTTGGTTTTCAGCGCGAATTCTCATGACTTCCCCTCTCATGAAGATTGATTTCCAATTAAGCTCGCTTCTTTGTTTTCAGCAGCTAACAATAATGCTACCAACTTAAACTGCATTATTTCATTTCGTAAAATTTGTATTCATTTCGTGACGGTTACCCTCTTTTAATTGATGAAACCCTGGTTGAATTGTTTAACTGTTTCTGAGTAGTCATTATCCTTATTTGATTATTCATTTGTTAAGGAATATTCATGAAGCTTTCTTGTTTCAGTACCTTTAGACAAGGAAATAGATTTCAAATAGTGGTTGAACTCTTGTGTGACACGCATATCACATTTCTCGTCATTCACTATGCACACTTGGCCTCCCTGTGACTAACGTGTCTCATAAATATTCTTCACGAAGGTCCCAGTTGCAATCGGTGGCATTAATCTATAGCTTTTATTAATGCATTCTCTCTGCATATATATATATATATATATATATATATATATATATATATATATATAATATATATATATGCTTAAAAAAACAAAAAAATCACAGCAGATGCACGTGAATTCATATTAGCGAATACCACAGAAAAAATAATAGGCAGAAATTCTAGACGAACGCTTTTGTCCTTCGTTTACGTGTATATATATGTGTGTATATATATTATATATATATATATATATATATATGTATATATATATATATATATATATATATATATATATATATATATATGGGTGGGAAACGGGATTATGTAGATATCTTGGGGAAAATGAAAGAAAAAGTAATTTTCAGCAGAAAATTTTCTAAAAATGTCCATTTTCGGGCTTCATTTGTGGTGAGGTGACTTTTAAAATAAGTTATCATCAGCGCTGCTTTCACGCGATGTAGGTTGGTAGTAAGAAGCTGGATTAGCCTTGGGAGTTGGGCCGGGGCTGAGTGGTGGCCTTAAAGTGAATGAGGCAAGCGAATTTATAATTCTTTTAAGTGTGATTCTTTTTCTTGCTAGTGATCTAATTTAAACTATTAGCTATTAGCGGTAACGTGTGGCTTTACGTATGAAGTAAGTATATACCTATATATATATATATATATATAATATATATATATATATATATATATATATATATATATATATATATATAAAGTACATCACTATCTGTGACCTGGGAGTAATAAGTAAAAACCCATAATAATGTATATGAATACTGTATTGTTCAAATGAAAAAAAAAACAAAAAAAAAAAAAGTTAAAAAATGAAGCTTTCGATCGTTTGAACGACGGTCCTCTCCATACGTATATTTCTTATGAAGACAATTGACGATTTTTTTTATAACAGTCCAGGAAACCCTCGACCAACCTTCCGGGATAAATTAAGAAATGACGGTTATGTAATTCCTGTTTCCCCGTATCTGTGAGGCAGACGTTGTGATCTTAAACCTCTCTCTCGATCGTACGGTCCTCGTTACTGGTAACTATACTCGTTTTTTTTCCATCTGTTCATACGCCTGTGGGCTTTAGACAGTTACATTCAGCTTACATTCAACAATAATAATAATATCCTATTTCGAATATTAACGGTGTAATTCGCATAAAGTAAATTATTAAAACACTTTCCAATTGCAAATGTACACCCAGATATCCATTTATTTACCTAAAACTTACACATAGCGTAACTATTTAAAGCCCGGAACGCAGTGTTACCATGCGCGACCACAACAGGCGGATGGACAGATGGAAAAAACCCGAGTATAGGTGATTCGTGGGTGGTGAACGACGTGAATTCAGTCGGTGCCTCCTGTTGTTTCTGCGACAACTGCCACTCGACAACCTGTGCGGAGAGAGATGAGAGAGACACTGTATCAGGGGCCTCGAGAAACTACCTTAAATTTAAATATATGGAATGACAAACTAATTTCTGTATGTCTGTCCTGTTCCGTAAAGGCTTTATTGCCATTTAATTTATTGCAAATATTTATCAAAACCCTCCACTACTTTTCTGTGGCCTACTTGACTACTTCTATACATAGTTTCAACTCCCTCCCAATCCATGACATGATTATTCTCCCAACAATGTTTAGCGGTGCTGTGAGCGCAGTCACTAACCGCTTTTTTATGTTCTTGCGATCTTATGTCCCTCCCCCTGTCTTTCTCCCCAGATTAAAATAAATTACAGAGCTTGCATTTTATGGAGTATTCTCCTATATCTTTCTTGTTGCTTTCACTACCAATTATGCGGCTATTAGTCTTCGTGAATTTTGATTTGACTGAACACTCAGATGTGAAAGCTACTTTAACATTACATGTGCTGTTGATTAACTGAACTATTGATTTTAACATTTTGTGATAAGGAAGCGTTATGTATATCTTGCTGTGATCAGTCTGCTTGTGGAAGGGTTGTAAAACTTTTTCTTAGCTTTAGACAAAGTATCTTCAATAAAGTGGGAAGGGTAACTAAACTTTTGTATTTTGAAAAATACGGCGGCCCATATATATTAATGTGACTGTGTGTCTATGAAATTCTTCTGTTTTATGATTCCGATTAACTCCACTCGCAATTATAAATCCTTATGGATTAGACAGTGACTTTGTGACATATCATTTTATATATCTGTATGTGATTGCCAAGCATTATCTACCTACTTAACAGGCTTTTGATCAAAACAGCGTGAGCTTATCGAGTCCATCCTCTTATCAGAGAAAAAGCTCTATCTTTGCTTTCCATTTTTTAAGAAGTCCTTGTGCTGAAAATCGTAGGAGTATCATATCTTTAATTTTTTCCCCCTAACGTTCCGATTATGATGCAATCGTTTACGAAGGAAAAGAAACAAATATTCAATGAACGATTCCCGGAAGTGACCGATTTTCTGAGCTTGTTTGCGTTTTTAACCTAATTTTTCATCGTGAGCAAGCACATCGGAGGACTCAAAACTTAGTCGAAATTTTGCGGGTACGTAGTCCAATTCCGGTGTACTTTCTGCAATCCCTTGCTATTGGTAGCTTACGTATAAATCACAGGAAAAATCAGTTTGACTATAATGCAGAGATAAGGCCAAATTGAGGACCCTGAAGCAAATAAATAGCTGTCAACTGGAAACAGTAAAAATTATACCACAATCGCTGTTGTAAATATCTTCTTTTGGTGAATGTATGTAAATAATAGATTAGTATCTGTAATGAGGTAAAAGAACTTCCAGTGAAAACAGTAGCCGTAGAATTGAAGTTTTGATTTCACAAGGCAGGTTAAGAGGTTTAATTATTAACTGTTAGGGGTCCCGTATAGAACGAATTTAATTATTTACTGTTAGGAGTCCCGAATAAAGTAATTTAATTATTTACTGTTAGGGGTCAAAATATAAGGAATTTCATTACATAATGTTAGGAGTCCCGAATAGAAGGAATTTCATTATTTACTGTTAAGGGTCCCAAATAGAAGGAATTTAATTATTTACTGTTAGGGGTCCCGAATAAAAAGAATTTAATTATTTACTGTTAGGGGTCCGAATAGAAGGAATTTAATTATATACTGTTAGGAGTCATGTATAGAAATAATTAATTTACATTTACGAGTACCGTATAGAAGGAATTTGATTTAATGCCAGCGGTCCTGCACAGAAGGAATTTTATTATTTATTGTTAAGGGTTCCGAATTGAAGGAATTTAATTACTTACTGTTAGGGATCCCGTATAGACGGAGATTATCCATTATTCAACCGGAAATTGAACTCCCTTAAGTAGTTGACTCTGAGCTTAACAAGAATCGTTAACCTCGTGAAGGAAAATAATGACTTGTTGGCATCATAAATTTACTATCATTCTATTAGTTTTTGACCGTTTGAGAATACTTTTGATTGAGTTAAAAATGGATGTTAAAGTATAAAAATGATTACTATTTTAAAAAATTGCATTCATAAGTAACGCCTATTATATGAATTGTATAACACTGATGATCTAGGCTTTGCTGCCGTATGACCAAGAGACGTGTTGATTTAACCTTGAGAAATGCAAATGAAGGTTTCGAACAATTGATTAACCCCAATACTTGATCATTACGCTAGGAGATATGATTTCTTTTGAACGCTGATCTAAAAAATTTCTTTGACTTAAGGAGCAAAGGCGACTCATAAAAATGTACTAGGAAATATTATTTTTCTCCATTTTCCATCAAGGGAGCCTATGGTTAAAATTACTGGATTGATTGAACGTTTCTACATGTTTTAACATGGAAGCATTTGTGTTTACAAAATGGAAAATGAAGGTTTAATTCAATGGTTCAAATTATGCCAAAATGTAACTCAATTCCGCTTCGTTTATCCTCCCCTCTGACGAAGATTGATTCCTATTAAGCTGGCTTCTTTGTTTGCACTAGTTAACAATAATGTTACCAATTCGAACAGCACTCTTTAAATTTAAAAGATTTGCGTCCATTTCGTTACGATTACCTTCTTTTAATTGATGAAATCCGGGTTGAATTAAGTAACCGTTTCCAATTAGTGAATTTCCTTCTTTATTCATTTGTCAACTGAATATTCATGAAGCTCCCTTGTTTCAGTAGGAATTGACTGGGAAATAGAATTTCAATTCTTCGCCTAACTCAAATTTTACATACAAGTTGAATTTCTCGTCATTCATAAATGCACTCTACGAATGTATCACTTGCATTTAGTGCAATTAATTTATTCCTTCAGCACTGAAGGGCTGTAATTTTATTTACACACACACACACACATATATATATATATATATATATATATTATATATATATTATATATATATATATATATATATATATATATATATATATATATATATATATATATATATAGTGTGCGTGTGTGTGTGCAACTGTAATAGCCACAATGCCCTCTTAACTTGGTGAATTCTTTGCTCTTTTTTGGATCACAATTTCTTCAAGAAAATTCCTTTGAACTTGGATCTTCAGGCTTTGTAGTGACAAGGGTATCCAAAAGGAGCAAAGAATTCAAGAAGGTAAGAGGGCATTTGTCTATCACGGTTGCATATGTATCTGGTAAAAAAGGACCAAAATAAATTGTACCAATAAATGCTCAACACACACACACACCACACACACACACACACACTACAGTACACATACCACACAAACACACCAACACACCACACACCACACACACACCACATATATATATATATATATATATATCTATATATATATATATATATATATATTTATATACATATACGTATATATATCTATATATATGGTATATATATATAATATATATATATATACTTATACGTATATATATATATATATATATATATACATATATATATATATATATATACATATACGTATATATATATATATATATTAGTATATATCATATATATATATATATATATATATATAATATATAATATACATACATATGTATACATATATATATAAATCTATATACATATATATAATATATGTATATTATATAATATTATATATATATATATTATATATAATGTGTGTGTTGTGTGTGTGTGTGTCTTAATTTATATATTATATATATATATATTAATAAATATTATATATATATGAATTTATTTTTATTCCACATCCATGTGATTCATATACACGCATTAAGCTACAAATGACCTTTAATATCCAATTCGCTCTACCTCGGAATTAATATATTTTCCCAGGTAGAGCAAATTAGATATTGTAGGACATTTGTAGCTTAATGCATGTATATGAATCACGGTGATGTGATAAAAATTCATAATATGGCTACGTGCGGCAAATGTACGACTTTGTTAATATGGCAGAGGTGGGTGGATATGAAATTTAATTATAAATACCCGAGTTCGACATTGATTTGTAAAGTTGGGATCGGTATGAACTTATACCTCACTTGTTGGCCGAGTCGGTAACTTTTCATTGAAGTCCTCATTTCTCCTCTGTACGCTGGTTCGAATCCACAAGAGTACGAAAGTATTATCAATTAAAAAATCCCCCTCCTGTTAATATTTATAAAAATATATTAATTTCGAGGTAGATCGAATCGGATATTAAAGGACATTTTTTAGCTTAATGCATATATATATATATATATATATATATATATATATATATATATATATATATATATATAGTATAGAAACAAACCCCAAAATTGCGATTGATTTCGGTCATAATTACAATTCCTTATGAATAAAGCAATTACTTATGATATATCTTCTGATGTGTCCGTTGATATGGGCTCGTCAAGCATTAGCTCTATTCTGCTTCTAAGCTCTTGCATCAAAGCGTGGGTCTATCGAGTCCATCTTTTTGATAGAGAAAAACTCTCTCAATATTTTTTATTCAAGTTCTCCAAGTCATCCAACTGACTGCATATCATAATAAAGTGGAATTCTAAAGGAGTTGCGAAATTGACAAGCTCATGACCCAAAAATATTCATTTGGATTCAACAGAATCTTATTTTAGTTTATCCCTTAACGCTCGTGTTCAGATGTCGCTAACAGTGGAAAAATAAATATTTATGAGCGAATCCCGGATGTCACCGAGTTTCTGTCTGAGCGCATCTGCATCTTTGACCTGCTTTCATCAAAAGCAAGCACATCCGAAGACTGAAAGTGACCAAATTAAAGGAGCATGAAACAAATAAGTAAATGTTGACTGGAAACTTTAGAAAAGAGAGCACATTCTGTCGCTAGATTTATGCATTTTGAGGAAAGGAAAGAAATTTGTTCAATACACACGGAAATATAATATTGATTATTATAAGAGGTAAAAGGAATTCAGGGGGGAACAGCTGCAGCCTTAGAATTGAAGTTTTGATATCAAAGAGTAGCGAGATCATAAAGTAAGTTAAATCATTCAGCCATTCACTGAGGAGGACGTCGTATAAACAAAGATTATAAAAACTCGATCGCAAACTGAATTTCGGCAAGCAGTTTATCAGGGTCTCATAACAAAGTCTTAACGTCCCACTAAAAATATGGCAACTTTACACGAAAAGTATGGCAACTTTATTTTTTAAAAGAAAATTAAAAAAGACAACTTTCTTATATTGCTAAAAATCCATAACATGAAGGTGGATGATTCAGATTAAGCTGGCTTACTCCAGCACAGTCCTTCAGCCTTAATGTGGTGAAGTGTGTGAGAGAGTACAAAGAGTACAAAGAGTGCGAAGCCTGGTTTGGCTCTATATGACCAAAAAGGATGAAAACTCGAAGCAGAGTAAATATACTGGAGCAGAACAGAAAAAAAAGAACTTTGTGTTATAAACATGATGACACAACGTTTTATATCGACAACTAGCATATTTTGTTAATTACAAAATTTTAATCCGACTCTACTAGCAATCAGGAGATGTAAAGAGAACAATGAAGCATTGGTGAACAATTTGAAAAAGGAGTGTTTGAAATCAGTGTTGACTTGCCTTCTGGGTATGACTGTCAAAGAAAACCATTACAGTTTTCAATCAGGTTTTGATAGTTCGTTGCAATTTGATGATGCGATCAAAGGAAAAGGCGCGATTTGTTTCCGCAGTAGAAATGGAATCCGATTTCTCTGGGTGGCGGCGTTTCCAGACCCAGTGTGCTTTTTGCCCGGCAGTTTAAGTGGTGGAATTGTTTTAATATTAATCAATTATATGCTCTGTTTATATGTCAACATAAAATAGCTGTTGTTTTATAATTTGGTCATTTTGGTAATAGAAATCTAACCTGAGGGAGTCTGAAATAATTTATCATTAAAACACTTCTTGACCCTGAAGGCATACAATTATCGATATGTATATTTCTAGCCATATTTAGACTAAAGAGAATTCGTTAGTGCTGAAGCGCAATGTTTAATTTTGAATCGAGTGATTAATGATTTAAATCAGTCTAATAATCCGTGTATGACAATATATTCCCTATGGGTATTGTGCCATGAGAAATTAATTCATAATTACTTCACTGTGTTGTAACCGAGGTTATTTGCTTTAAAGTCAATCGAATATTATAAATTAAAGCTATGTAAATAATACATGATTCAAGTTTCTAATTTTATTTTCATTTTATATGCATATTTTCTTTATATAACTGCGAGAAAAAACTGGGAAAACGACGCTAGCGGACAACAGAGAAATAACAATAAATACTGTAGTCCAATGAATATACAATCAAGTGCCTTAATAACAAGGTTTGTTATGCGAGGAAGAAGACATAAATAATGAAGCACATAGGGAAACTCCTCCTCGGAATGGAACCATCCCTGAAAATAACTTTCACTTTAGGTGTGTCAGATTCCACGACTCTCTCCCCTTTTGTGCTTATCTTTCAAATACTACTTCTGATTCACTGCATTGGCCTTCATGCAGGGCGGAGGGAGGAGAGGGAGGGAAGGAGGGAGGGAGGAGAGGGAGGGAAGGAGGGAGGGAGGAGAGGGCAAGCCTTGAATGGGCGGAAAGGCTGCCACTTCCCTTCTGGCTGTTTCTAATTGGACGGCGATCACAGGGACCTATAAAAATGATAGAATACGGGATGGTTAATGAAAAATAAAGTAAGAAAATAAAAGAAATAACGCTTACAAGGGGAACACAGCAAAAGATAAATGGGAGTGGAATTGTAATACCAAAAAAGGATGAGGATCATAGGACCAACAAAGTATAAAAATAATGCCACGGATTACAAAGCATTTATATTTCATATATTTTTTTCTGTAGCATACATAAATACAATAAAACGAAGTTACAGTAATAAAGATTATATTAATATACGGTAAATTCAATCTCAGGCTTAAAAATATTTTGAAATGATGATTAATTTCATAAAAACTTGCCTTGCGAATAAAACGTCTGTTGAAGTGAGAAATTAATCTGATATAAAGAGATAAACAGTTCATGGTGTTTTTAATATATTTTTTCTCAGTTTATTTGATTTGTTTAAAAAAATTCATTTGGAACATCCTTATAGATTTAAATAATTGAGTAGTAGTTTCTTTTTTTCTGTACAACAATTAAACTCTTAAATACCATTAGCTATATAAGCGAAAATCGCAGTAAAATTATAGCAGATAACGTTTGCATTTTGGAGAAAACGCTTGGTGCTGACTTTCTGCTTATCATTTTCCTGTGGTTTTCGCTTATAAAATGAAGGCACGCGCAACTAACACTTTGTTTCTTCATTCCTCCCTCATCATGAATATTTATAGAAATAATATTGAAATTGGGAGATAAGATGAATAT
>NC_061089.1:39717917-39735417 GCF_015104395.2 Macrobrachium nipponense | reverse complement strand
AATATCTGTTAGGGCAATATACACCGTAACTTCAGCTGTTCATTAGCTTAAATCCTGGAAGAGAAATTGCTATAGAAGCAGTTCCTAATCCTAGATTGCACTGAAAGATTGAGTGCAATACTTATGTGTTCCATTTATGTGCGATGTATTATTGAGCAAGTATTTAAGAACATACGGTAAAAATGCGTTGATTATATATTTGTAACTGTGACAGCATTACAATTTCCTATG
Source organism: Macrobrachium nipponense (assembly GCF_015104395.2). Lineage (NCBI taxonomy): Eukaryota > Metazoa > Arthropoda > Malacostraca > Decapoda > Palaemonidae > Macrobrachium > Macrobrachium nipponense. Next base: position 39,735,186 of record NC_061089.1, on the reverse strand, counting down.
CGTTCGAACATCTAGCAGTGTGAGTAGCGAATTCTGAAAGTACTTCGACATTTCAAACTTAAAGCCGAGTAACATTCCGGAAGAACTTCTAAGGCTATTTACCCTAGCTTATATTAAACTGACTACTGAAGTAAGGATGTAAGTTCCTATTCCGCAATCATTTAGCATTAAAGCTAGACCATTTTATCATCATTCCCCAACTTCTATTTTAGTTCTCGATTTACGAAGACACTTGTGGAAAGAGCTTCATCATTGTTCGTCCTACGACAGTCACCGCATTTCAAAAATTCAAATGAATGTTTACTCCCACCTCAATCCACACCACACATTCGCATACTTACTCCAAGTCAACAACAGTCTGCGAATTATTCAGACACAAGGGATAAGGCAATAGACGCGCTTCGTTAAATATGCATGATAGTCGTTCGGAAATCCTGATGTTGGCAGATTCATTGCTTATTTATGAATATTGAATTAAATCAAATACATGGAAAGATAAGTTCCTTCTTCATTTATGATGAACCCAGAACATTAAAAATTAACTATTAAATAAGGGGACGAAATGGACAAAAGCTCCATTCCTTTGATGACAGCAGGGCTGTTGCCCGAGAGACTGATGAAAAGCTTCGAAAATAAAACACGATTGTTCTCAGATGAATCAGATTTCTTTCAAGTCATATGGATATAGCTAATGTTATTTACTGGTGAGGTTGAATGATTTTGCATGGTATAGTAAGTTCATTATAACAATGGAATCCAGGCAACCAATTTATGAAAATATTTATATGGAAGCTCTCTCTCTCTCTCTCTCTCTCTCTCTCTCTCTCTCTCTCTCTCTCTCTCTCTCTCTCTCTCTCTCTCTCTCTCTGACGTCCATTTATGTGCATATATACACGTAAAGAGAAAGAGAGAGAGATTTCCATACAACTACCATCATATCGAAATGGATCAATTTGTTGATAGATGTAGATTCCATTCATATAATGGGCTTACTATAATATGCAAAATCATTCGACCAAACCACAATATGGCTTTACCTATATCCCTATTATTTGGAGGAAAACTAGTTTTATCCCTTCCGATAGCAGTCATGTAATTTGATTTCTAATTCTTTTCGTCAGTCTCTCGGGCAAGAGTACAGCTGTCGTCGAAAGAATGAAGTAGCTTTCGTCCATTTCGTCCCCTTGTTTGATACTTAATTTTTAATGTTCTGGGTTCATCATCGATGAAGCAGAGTCAAATTTACTCATGTTTGATTCATTCATTATTCTTAATTAAACTATCATGTATATTTAATGAAGAGTGTCTAGTGTCATATCTCTTGAGTCTGAATAATTTGTCTATTTGTTGTGATTTTTGAGGTGGAAGTAAACAGTTATTTAAACTTCTGATACTAATTTGTTCAATCTTCATTTTAACAGTTACTTTAAAGATTGGGCATTTTAACTATCATAACTGTCACCATTAGAAATATACGCTCCTGATATTGGTCCGGAAATATATATAATATAAATTCATTTTCCTTGGGAAAATACTTATTTGTATCCTGATACCAGTAGAGGACATTACTTTAAATATTACAATAATTATTTCAGGTATATACGAAAATACATACTCATACAGATACAAACATACACACCATACATTCAAACTCACAACAATGACTTTTCTAGATACACACACACACACACACACACACACACACATATATATTATATATATATATATATATATATATATATATATATCTATATATATATATGTGTGTGTGTGTGTGTGTGTGTGTGTGTGTGTGTGTATCTAAAATCAGTGTGTGAGTTTGAATGTATGGTGTGTATGTTTGTATCTGTATGAGTAATGTATTTTTGTATATACCTGAAATAATTATTGTAATATTTAAAGTAATGTCCTCTACTGGTATCAGGATACAAATATATAAATATATAAATATATATATATACAGGATACAAATATATAAATATATAAATATATATATATATATATATGTATGTATGTATGTATGAGTATTTAATTATCTCGTTATTCTAAAAGGTAGCGATATACCTCCCCCCCATTATCTAAGGTCATCAAATCAGAGTCGTGAATTACAAAAATATGCATTTATTTTAAAGCAAAGTATTAACTGAATAAATCAGATTCTTACAGCAATGAATTTAAATGAAATTTGTTGAAACCGCAGAAGCGCAAATAACTCGGATAACCCTCGGTAATCAATCAAACGCTAACATTAGTTTAGCCATAACACTAGGCACAGTCACCATAGTAATTAAGTCAGTACACCCTAGTAATTAAGTCAGTACACCCTTTCTCCAGATTAATCCCACTCTTCTCCAGAACAATTCCCCTTTCTAGAATCGCCTGTTAGAAGACAGGAAAACACCCCAGTAATCAGAAGAGCATAATCAAAGATCATATAAACAGAACATCTCTGAAATAAATATTCAAATACAATACAGCCACACTTTGGCCAAAATAAATATAATAATACTCACCCATCCAACACAGTATGCAGTCACTTAATAAAAACACCTATTGCAGAAGCCATCCTGGCTCTGCCTCCTCTCTGTAATAGTCTCCCCTTCTTGGTAACACTACATTTCATTATGTAGGGGGAAAAGGCTCGCTCGTACGAATTCACACTCAATGTTCACGCCCATAAACTGCTTGAGACCAGTTTCAAAGTCCCCTCTACATCAAGCTCTCATAGCGACAGGACGAAGCACTGATTTGCTAAGACAGCAGACTTGATCACACCAGCTCAAAGAAAGATGCGTTAGCATTCCTAAGCTGTCACTCAAACACGCTGTCCCATGCCCATGGAAGTTTGAAATGATGAGTCTCTTAACATTCCAAAGAAACGTCATTAGCATATCCCACGTCATTATTATTGAATTAATCATATTATCTTATCAAAACCCTCTTTTATGTAACAGATTGCTCAGCCACCTCTATAGCTAGCAGAATCCTAGCCATAGCACACATAAAACAGCTCATATATATAAAAAACACATTGGCTGGCTCATTAAACACTATGATAAAAATAACTGCACGTCTCTGGCAGTAGAATGTCAATCACACATTATCTCCAACAACCTGCATATGGGGTATAATAACGATTGAATGTAGAAAAACATTTCATCTTGAACTTTCTCACTCTCCCATGTATGTGATTGGTCTGCAGCTGTACAGACACGTGAAACATGCTATAGAAAGGCGAAACGCCTCCCTGTGGAAGACAACTGATGACTCCCGTAGTCCAAAAGTGCTGTAAAACCCCGTAGACTCGTAGAAAATCTCCCATGTGGGCAAACATCAGCAACATCTCTGCAACAGTGGTTGAAGGGCGTCTTGCTGGCGGCGGAGGGGAACGATGTTTATGGTGTTGCAGTATGTCAGTCATGTCATCGGTCAATTAAAGAAAAATTAACCCCAGACATACTTCTGTCAAGTAATGACCTCAAAAAATTCTAAGAAACACCAACTGATCGTCTTCCCATTAACCCCATTTAAATCACCACTAATATGACCACTGAACTCATTTCTAACTAAAACTCGTGAAGGAACTCCATAGGATCGCTAAATCATAAATCACTATCATAACCCCGCAAAGAAAATATTAAATTCTCTAACTTAATTCTCCAAATTCACACACTAGCACATACACTCCAGAACTCACAGACACTCCACGGACTTCTGTCATCACATTTCAAACTCACGAATTCTCACAAGAAAAAAAAAAGCTTAACAAACCCAGCCCCAAGTTATCACTGAAAATGTTCTCTCAAGCTCTGATATTTCAGCAAGCCACAAAATTAGTAAGAACTCTACTGTCCAACAGCAAAAACCCTTTTTACTGTTTATATAATTAATCTCCATGGAACATAATGCTAAACACCCATTTTACATACCCCGACAAATTATATCTCCTGTCCAAAACAGAAATGCTATTTAAAGCTTAACCCTAATTACGACAAATCTCGTAGGGAAAGAATAAAAAAAGAAAAAAGAATAATAACAGTAATAAGTGAACTGTCCCCATTACAAAGCACATAATACCTAATATACATAATCCAGCGTCTCCCTCATGAATGCAATATGTATCGTTACGGAATTTGCCATCGCAACAATTTCATCGATCGGAAACGGCCAGAAACAACCCCCTTACATAGATACATCTCCGTGAAATGCCAAAATCAGCATCTCTCAGAATAGTGCGAAACTGAGTAATCAACACTGAAGGAAAAGAGAGTCAGCAACCAAACTCATCACGGCATTATCAGCAAAAATCCACCTGTGAACACGTCAGGTGCTCGAACTGCAGTATAGAAATGTCTAGTCAGACTTGCAACTTCAGAAACCCATGATTCTCCAAGAATTTATACTAACACCCTTATTCTTCAAAAAGCCCCAAAAATTGTCTTCAAAAACATAACTCTCAAACGATACTGCCCCAATTATATAAAACAAATTATAACCTATTTTGGATATAAAGTACGGTAAACTCACAATTCAGCAATTATATGCTGCCAAAAATAACCCACTGGTGAATGTAAAAAATGCAACATCTCCATAGGACCCATAAAACTGCAACGCAGTAATGCCACTCAAATATATAACCATATTAATAATAATACCACCCAGGTAATATAAATAATTCCCTCCATTTCGCCAATAATCCCATATCACCATATTTCCCCTCTATTTCACCAATAGCCCCATGTGGAATAAAAACAAGTCTCCAAAAAATATTATATCTCCAAGCAGGATAATCAAAAAAAGAAACTCCTTCCCCGAAAAAGCCCAGGAAATTCAAGAAAAAATCACCAGTGTGCCACAACTCATTACAACAAAACTCCAAATCCAAAGTGTCTAAGCAAAGACTTCCCCATATTTACTACGGCATAGGCCACTAGAAACTTAACTAAGTTTCCTATCTCTGGCAAAATTGTAACAAACACAATTATGCGAGAGGCCAACAATTTCCGTAACACAAATATCCAGAAAAAAAATGTAGTGCCATTATGTAGACATTCAAAAAATACAAAATTTCTCCCCTAAATCTCATTGCAGCATCAAACAGCTGAAATTATAAACACATTCCCGAACAATGATTCCAAGTCACGAACTGAGATATTAAAAAAAAAAAATTTACACAAACTGCCCGGAGAGCAAAATAAAATTCAAATTCGCCCATGATAAAAAAAACGAACGTCAGCGATGGCTAACGTCCAAAAGAGGAAAAGAAAAAACCTCATGGCACTGTTAACTATTCCCATGACACCTGTAACATCTGTGACTTACGTAGACTTCAAGCAATTATCTACTAAACTCATAAAAAAAGGAAGACTAAATTTGTAATTAGTACCTCCCATATTCACAAACATCACCACCCTTAATATCCATTACAAGCACCCATGTTAGTATAAAAAATAACACCAATATCAGTATCATCAATATCAGAATTTGCAAGTATCAGTAGTATCACCAGTATTAGCAAATATCAGTATTCGCTCAATATTAGTAGTCCCCAGTATCACCAAAATTAGTACTCGCCCATTCACCAGTATTAAGTATCAGAATCACCAACTATCAGTCTCATCAAATTCACCAAAATTGCTATCACCAAATTCACCAAAATTCACCAGAAATTGCTATCACCACCCATAAATAATTGTCACATCCTCCAAAAATTATCACCACCATGAACTCTGACAGAATCCCCATAAATATCTCCAGTAATGATAATAATCCTCCATAATAATGCTACTTAAATAATTCTCTGTAATAATTCTATGTGATAATTCTCCATAAAAATATCTCTCCGTAAAATATCTCCAGTAACACCAGTATAAGCATTAATATTGCCATTCCCCAGTATTCATCACCATTGCCACACCCCCATAACTCCAATATCACCACCAATTAGCACTCCCCGGTATTATCACCATTTAGCAGCGCCAAGCACCCATTCATCACCAATGGCATCACCATTTGACATCACTAGGTACTGTCGGCCAAAAAACTCTTGGCAGAGTTTCATAATTTTTCGTTGTTCCGACACGGCATACAAACCTTCGGTCCTTTTACAATAGGAAGGTACTAGCGGCAGCTGGTACCTTCCTATTGTAAAAGGACCTCAGGTTTGTATAGTTAGGAAAAATGCAATTTTGGACAAATTGTCATTTCACCTGCCTGACGTACGATTCATGCCTTATTTATCTATTTTTCTTTTCAAAGATGGAAGAAATCATATGTAATGACGTTAAAAACAGTCACTGATATCTTTAGAACATTATGTTATGTTATTATGTAAAACTATTTTCCATATAGCAAAATTGACGTGAACGAAACGAAGTGATCAAAAACGTCATATCACAACCATAGATATACATTACCAAATAGTAGGAGACACCTATCACTAGTAGTATCGCATAAACATAGTCCTTAAATTATCATTTCAATATTAAGTTGAAGGTAGTTGAACTTTTCCATTTGTTAAATTTTACAGAAAACATTGGAATCTCACAAAATGCTATCAAATTTAAAGCCAAAAAGAAAAAAAAAAACATATCCTAACAGTGTGAACCAGGCGACCTCACTCTATTGCTTTTGATGTTATGTGCATGGGAATCTAATGTCAATGTATCATTTATCGGTCTAAGAAACCTCCCTCGATGAGCGAGAGACAATTATTGCACTGCATTCGGTGCAAGTTCCTGTTGGAGAGATATCAAGAAAGCTTAATAAACCGGAGAGAATCATACATAGAAAAATCAATTTAAAGAACGGCAAAATTTAGAACATGGGCCTAGAGGTGGAACACCTCGAAGCACCACAAGAGAGCAAGACAATACAATAGTGTAAATGTTGCTGAGCAACATTCATTTGTGAATTTTGAATTCTAGTGCCTCGTCACGACATTACTGAACCAGGAATCATGACTAGCTCTACGCTTATGACAGGTGTCTGATGAATACTTTAGATGGAGAGGAAGAGGTTTTCAAATCTACACTTGAAATCTTTGATAGTTGTCTAATGAATAAGTCTAATGAATGGGCAAACTTATCTTTGATGGATGAGAGATTCAGTTAGGCTTACTCTTTTTGTTTTGTTTTTTATCGGTGGCCAGTGAATACCACGGATAGGGACGGAAACGGTTTCAATGATGCATGCATTTTCCTCTTCAAAACCTAAAGAATGCATTTTATTGGGAGATACTTTATTAACATAGGCCTAATCCTTCCATCACTACTATACGCCACTTCCGCTCTCTTCTACATCTCAGGCGACTAGATCAGACTTCTCACTACGAACTCCATCTCGTGAAAGCATCACTAATGATAACGGTTATTTTAAAATTGCCCGCACCGACAACGGACGCTTAAAATGTATGTTTATAAAATATTTTCTGTTCAAAGAAAACTTTATCTTTCATCCCACAAAATATGCAAAATATGTGCATACACTCGTGTTACACCCTGTAGCCGTCAAAGAGCAACCGTTTATTAAAGCAGTAGGTTTTTCTTGAAAAAAAAAAAAAAAAACGAATGAAATAGACTTAAACGAGAACGTCACCTTTCATATTTCTTACCTTTCAGCTACTATAATATGCTTATGGTAGTAGGTTCTAGATACATGTGAAATTAATTTGAATTAATTTCTATTTAGAAGAAATGAATAGCTACAGAAAGATCAACCTAAGAAAGCTTTACAGAAAGTTAGCCTTTCTTTAAGTATTCGTCAGTTTTGACTCCCACAGCTCTCCAACGTGTCCAAATGAAGCAGGATGATATGCTAGGAATTCGATGAAAAATAAGACTGAATTATATTCGTTTGATTTTTTTATGATTGCTTTTTGACTTTGAATAGCTAGGTCAGAGTTAATTATGTTAAGCAATTATGAAGAGGATAAGAAGAAAGGCGAACATGGCTAATAAAACAAGAATAACAGGAATAGTCAAATAAAGCAGATTAATATATATATATATATATATATATATATATATATATATATATATATATATATATATGTCGATTAAATATCATTAATATTACGTATCCGAGAGAGTATAGACCTAGGGTAATCATGTGGGAAAATCAGAAGTCAAATTTAGGCCCACTAAATGTTTCATGCAAATTATTTTATTGATCAAAGGACAAAATTAGTTTAATTAAACATCGTTTTCAAAGAATGTTAACGCCTTGATGTATTATTTATCGGCTGTAGGAGACGAAATGACAACACATTCCAGTGCAGTACGATACGTTGAGTAAAGACTCAAGCGGCAGCAAAGCCAACTTCAAAATCTTCGGTATGCTGTCACGAATAAAATTAGAAATCGTGGACCCATCGGTATATATTTTCCTTACTTTGCAAAATAATTATCTTTAATACGTTGAATAAGTCTACTCAATTCTAAAGTAATTTATTTCAAGTATAGCACCTTTGAAAGGAAATGTTATTTATTGTTACGTAAATAATCTGGCACCTGCATACGGCAATATTTCCTTAACGAACAATGAATTAAGAAACTACGCCAATTCTTCGTTGGCCGTCTGTACGTTGACACCTTTATGAGGTGGGGGTGGGGGTGGGGCTAGGGGTTGGAGGGTGACTAGGGACAGGGGACTTACTGTATACTGTTTGTGGGAGACATTCAAAGACACTGGGGAGGACATTAAGAGACTTCATTAGTATTATTATAAGTTAATTGGCCATGCCAGATCATTAATCGTTTGGGGAGTGCCCCGTCTGAAGGTCGTCTCTCTCTCTCTCTGAAAAAAAGAGAGGAAATAATGAAATAAAAACTTGTGAAGAGCAAGACATGGTTTCGACACTTAGCCCAAAGCCCCAATAAAACGTAGGTTTATGAGGTCGAGCCGACCATCAAATATGCAGCATCCTTATCTTTTATTTAACTTGTGGGGGGGCTGGGGGGTAGGGGGACGGAAGGTTTATGTCTTGGTTCTATTGGTCTCTATTTGAGTGACGGTAAGCCTGTCTACCTGTCTGTCTGTGTTTTGTTTCAGGAGTGTCTGGTCCTGTTGTGAAGGACACCTAAAGAATGTATCTTACTAGGAGATGTAATGAGTAGGTAGATTTTTAAAGTTTATATATATATATATATATATATATATATATATATATATATATATATATATATATATATCTATATACACACACACACACACACACACACACACACACACACACCACACATATATATATATATATATATATATATATATATATATATATATATATATATATATATATATGTATATATATATGTTATATATATCTATATATATGTATATTAGATATATATAGATATATATAAGATATATATATATATATGATATATATATATATATATATATATATATGTATAGTATATATATATACACAGTAAATATAGGTATATACATTTATATATATATATATATGTATATGTATATATATACGTATATATATGTATAGTATATAATTATTTATCTACACACGTAGGTATAGTATATATATATCATATATATATATTATATGATATGTAGTATATATATAGATATATATATATATGTATATGTTATATATATATATATAATATATATATATATATCTATGTATATGTATATATACGTATATAGATAGTATATAATTATTTACTACACACGTAAATATAGGATATATATATATATATATATATATTATATATATAGATATATATCATATCTATATATATATATATATATATTATATATATATATATATATATATATATATATATCTATATATATATATATATATTCCCTAAGGAAAAGAAAGAAAAAACTAGAACAGGGTTCAGGTCAAGGTTCACCACTGCCTCCATGCTTTTGTGAAAGGAAAAAGTAAACAATAGTCATTGAGTAACTATGCCAAGTGCGTCCTTTTAGTTGTCTAAAGAAATGCAAGCCATATAATGCTGAATTATCTGCTCGAATTGCGCTCTTTCATTCATTAAAGGAAAGTGCGAATGAAGTTAAGTGCTTTATTAGTAAACTTAACCAAACTCAAATTGCAATATTTGTAGAGTTTTTAAACTCGTGATGTAATTATGGACGAATTTGATTTACAATAACAATTGCTATTTTATTTTTTTTTTCAGCCTAAGTTAAGTTGTATTAGAGTTTTCTTTGAGTAATTTTTGTATGAATATTAAAAAAAAGGGGGTCTTTTTTTTATGCCTTCATTTAATTGGAATTCTCTCTCTCTCTCTCTCTTTCTTTCTTTCTTTCTTTCTTTCGATTAAATAGTTGAAACAGAAGTTTGGTAGAATTTCTCTCTCTCTCTCTCTCTCTCTCTCTCTCTCTCTCGATTAAAGAGTTGAAACGAAGTTTGTATTTGGTCTCTCTCTCTCTCTCTCTCTCTCTCTCTCTCTCTCTCTCTCTCTCTCTCTCTCAATTAAATGGTTGGAGCAGAAGTTTGGTAAAATTTCTCCTCTCTCTCTCTCTCTCTCTCTCTCTCTCTCTCTCTCTCTCTCTCTCTCTCATTTTTTTATCTGATTTTTTTAATCAATTTTCTTGCTCGCCTTCCGTTTGACTTCACTGTGGTTTTCTTGTTTCTCTCTATCTCATTTATTTTCCGCTTTTTGGTCGCCTCCTTGTGTCCAGTCCTTTCTTTCGGTGTCATCTTCTTCTTGTTTTTCTCTATCTCTCTATTTTCCGCTTTTTGGTCTCCTCCTTGTGTCCAGTCTTCTTGCTGTGTCAGTCTTCTTCCTGTATCTAGTCTTCTCTGTGTCCATCTTTTGTCTTCTTCCTGTATCCAGTCTTCTTCCTGTGTCCAGTCTTCTTCCTGTATACAATCTTCTTCCTGTGTCCAGTCTTCTTCCTGTACACAATCTTCTTCCTTGTCCAATTTCTTCCTTGTATCCAGTCTTCTTCCCTGTATCCAGTCTTCTTCCTTGTGTCCGTCTTCTTCCTGTATCTGTCTTCTTTCCTAGTTGTCCAGTTTTCCTTGTTATCCTAGTAGTCTTATTCTTCTTGTTATGCTAGTCTTGTACTTTCCTGTATCCAATTCTTCTTCCTGTGTCCAGTCTTTTTCTTCCTGTATCCAATCTTCTTTCTGTGTCCAGTTCTTGTCGTTCCTGTTGTCCAGTCTTCTTCCTGGTGTCTAGTCTTCTTCCTGAGTATCCAATCTTCTTCCTGTTAGTCCAGTCCTTCTTCCGTGTATCCAGTCTTCTTCCTGTGTCCAGCTTCGTTTCCTGTATCCAATCTTCTTCCTGTGTCCAGTCCCTTCTTCCTGTGGTCCAGCTTCTTCTTCCCTGGTTGTCCTCCAGTCTTTTTCCTTCCCCTGGTATCCAATCTTCTTCCTGGTGGTCCAGTTTCTTCCTCCTGGTATCGCAGCTCTTTTCCTGTGTCCAGTCTTTCTTCCTGTGTCCAGTCTTTCTTGCTGTGTCCAGTCTTCTTCCCTGGTATCTTAGTCTTCTTCCTGAGTCCAAGTTCTTCTTCCTGAGTCCAAGTCTTTCTTCCTGTATCCAGTCTTCTTCCCGGTCCAGTCTTTTCTTCCTGTGTCACAGTCTTCTTCCTGTGTCCAGTTCTTTCTTCCTGTATCCAATCTTTTCCTTCCTGTATCCAATCTTCTTCCTGGGTTCTCAGTCTTCATTCCTGTATCCAATCTTCTTCCTGTGTCCAGTCTTCTTTCCTGTATCCAATCTTCTTCCACTCGTGTCCAGTCTTCTTCCTGTATCCAATCTTCTTCCTATGTCCAGTCTTCTTCCTGTGTCCAGTCTTCTTCCTGTATCCAATCTTCTTCCTGTGTCCAGTCTTCTTCCTGTATCCAATCTTCTTCCTGTGTCCAGTCTTCTTCCTGTATCCAATCTTCTTTCTGTGTCCAGTCCTCCTTTTGGTCCTCGTCTCCTTGTGCTGTCCTTTCCAGACCTTCTTGCTTCTTTCCTCCTCTTTCCCTCAGTCCTTGGAGGAAGGCTCTGTTGTCGAGAGGCTGAATCAAACACGCATGGTGCTGATGGTTGGTTTGAGAAGCTGAAGGAAGCTTCGATTCTTCTCTTGTGGATTTCGAAGTCTTCTTCCTTCCTTGGAGACAGACGGAGGCAATTGGGATTCTTTAGCAATTAGAGCAGTGAAGATCTCTGTGGCTGTATTCGACGGAGCCACAGCTCTGCAAGAGTGGCTTCAGATTCTTTCGAAGTCTTTCTCCTTCCTTGGAGGCAGACGAAGACTGTGTGTTCATTCGTCCTTCGTCCTCCTCCCCGTGTGTCTTGAAGGGCGAGTTCATTTTGGGATTCTTGAGGATTTGGGAAGCCTTTCTCCTCTGTTCTCGTAAGTAGTCCTATTCTCACTGTTCCTCTATAGTAGTTCCAGTATCCAATCCTCTTCAAGTATCCAGTCCTCCTTTTGGTCCTCGTCTCCTTGTGACGTCCTTTGCAGACCTTCATGCAAACTTCATCCACTTTCTCTTAGCCCTTGACGGATGACCCTGTTGTCTGAGTAAAAGACGCTTGATGCTGATGGTTGTTTTGAGAAGCTGATTGAAGCTTCGATTCTTCTCTTGTGGATTTCGAAGTCTTCCTTCCTTCCTTGAAGACAGACGGAGACAGTTTGTTCGTTCGTTCGTTCGTCCTTCGTCTTCCTTCCTTCGTGTCTTGAAGGGCGATTTCCTTTTGGGATTCCTGAGGATTGCAGAAGCCTTCCTCCTCTGTTCTCGTAAGTAGAATAGTCCTTTCCTCACTCTTCCTCTGTAGCAATTTGAGCGGAGAAGATCTCTGGGGCAGGATTCGACGGATCTGTGGCTCCGTCGAGGATAACAACATCTCCAGAGATCTTCAAGTTCAAATGCTCAAGAATTCCAAGGTGAAGGCGCTCTTCTGGACACACACAGAGAGGAGGCCGAACGAACGAACATACTGTCTCCGACTGGGATCCAAGGAAGGCGAGGACATCGATAAAAAATAAGACTGAATTATATTCGTTTGATTTTTTTATGATTGCTTTTTGACTTGGAATAGCTAGGTCAGAGTTAATTATGTTAAGCAATTATGAAAAGGATAAGAAGAAAGGCGAACATGGCTAATAAAACAAGAATAATGGGTATAATCAAATAAAGCAGATTAATATATATATATATATATATATATATATATATATATATATATATATATATATATATATTGTCGATTTAAATATTCATTAATATTACGTATCCGAGAGAGTATAGACCTAGACTAATCATGTGGGAAAATCAGAAGTCCAGTTCAGGCCCACTAAATGTGTCATGCAAATTATTTTATTGATCAAAGGACAAAATTAGTTTAATTAAACATCGTTTTCAAAGAATGTTAACGCCTTGATGTATTATTTATCGGCTGTAGGAGACGAAATGACAACACCCCAGTGCAGTAAGATACGTTGTAAAGACTCGAGCGGCAGCAAAGCCAACTTCAAAATCTTCGGTATGCTGTCACGAAGCTAGAGTTGAGAATAAAATTAGAAATCGTGGACCCATCGGTATATATTTTCCTTACTTTGCAAAAAATTATCTTTAATACGTTGAATAAATCTACTCAATTCTAATGTAATTTATTTCAAGTATAGCACCTTTGAAAGGAAATGTTATTTATTGTTACGTAAATAATCTGGCACCTGCATACGGCAATATTTCCTTAACGAACAATGAATTAAGAAACTACGCCAATTCTTCGTTGGCCGTCTGTACAACACCAATCATCACCAATCATCACCAATGGCACATCACCACTTTAAAATAGACTCCATATCCCAAACAAATCCCCATTATTAAATAATTTCTGTATCCCCAGTTATAACAATGTCCTTTTATCATTGCATAAAAGCATTCTCCAAAGCGCAAGGATAACTTGCACCAAATTCACATGCATTTCATTTCATTTTCTCTTACTCCAAAGAAGGAACAAAAAAAATCTTTCTAACAAAAATCCCTACGGGCATATCATATCATCCCTCGTGGCTATCAGCTGATTTCATGACATTGAACTTTCCTATTGCAGGCCAAACTCACCCGCATTACCCCGACACAAAGAAAAAAAAAAAGGAAGTTCACCCCACCATCAAGCATTCCCCATGGAAGGATCCCACTAACCCTCCCTTGGGCACTACCCCTTGGTCGCTCAGCAAAAATTGTGCTCTGTCTCCAAGGCTCAAAAAATGCAATCCAAGCATCCCCAAGAACTGAACTATATGTATGAAAAACCTTCACACGTATACATGTGTTAAAACCAAGACGAATAAAAAATAATATCACACTCATGTCTTCAATGAGAGAACCCTATGACTGCCAAACCGTGCGCGCTTCCACATAAACATGCGAATATACACATACTTGCGTGTGTAGGAACAACTCGATACTCGAGCTAGAAAACACTTGGCAACGCGCACTCACAAAGCTCACTGAGCAACTCATTGCTTGTAATGTCTCGCAACGGACAAAAAATGCTGACCCTATTCGAATTTTTCTTCTCGGTACCACATCAACGGCTCAAAAATTCTTATACTCTGTCACTTATTAACTAAAATCTAACACATTCACGCAACCAGACTCTGAAAACAGCTTCTTTAAGCTCCTATGAATCTCACAAAAGGAGTAATACGTAATACGCTGCCACCACTTTAACGAGATGGTAATTATCTCGTTATTCTAAAAGGTAGCGATGGACCAAGAGCAGCCAAAGGCAACTGGCAACACTCTCTCTCTCTCTCTCTCTCTCTCTCAAGAGAGAGAGAGAGAGGGAGAAATTGGCAACAACACTCTCTCTCTCTCTCTCTCTCTCTCTCTCGGCTCAATATACCTCCCCTCCACAATCTAAGGTCATCAAATCAGAGTCGTGAATTACAAAAATATGCATTTATTTTAAAGCAAAATATTAACTGAATAACTCAGATTCTTAACAGAATGATTAAATGAAATGTTAAACTCAAAAGAAGCACAAATAACTCGATAACCCTCGGTAATCAATCAAACACTAACATTAGTTTAGCCATAACACTAGGCACAGTCACCATAGTAATTAAGTCAGTACGTCATTTCTCCTGATCAATCCCACTCTTCTCCAGAACAATTCCCCTTTCCAGAATTGCCTGTTAGAAAACAGGAGAACACCACGGTAAGCACAAGAGCATAATCAAAGATCATATAAACAGAACATCTCTGAAATAAATATTCAAATACAATACAGCCAGACTTTGGCCAAAATAAATATAATAACACTCACCCATCCAACACAGTATGCAGTCACTTAATAAAAACACCTTTTGCAGAAGCCATCCTGGCTCTGCCTCCTCTCCGTAATAGTCTCCCCTTCTTGGTAACACTACATTTCATTATGTAGGTGGAAAAGGCTCGCACGTACAAATTCACACTCAATGTACAAGCCCATAAACTGCTTGAGACCAGTTTCAAAGTCACCTCTACATCAAGCTCTCGTAGTGACAGGATGAGGCACTGATTTGCTAAGACAGCAGACTTGATCACACCACCTCAAAGAAGGATGCGTTAGCATTCCTAAGCTGTCACTCGAATACTCTGTCTCCAGGGAAGTTAAATGATGAGTCTCTACATTCAAAGAAACGTCATAGCATATCACATCATATATTATTAATCATATTATCTTAGCAAAACCCTCTTTTATGTAACATATATATATATATATATATATATTATATATATATATATTATAATCACGGAGGAGGAGGAGGAGGAGGAGGACGGAGGAGGAGGAGGAGGAGGAGGAGGAGGAGGAGGAGGAGGAGGAGGAGGGGATACATGAAAACGTAGAAGTGTAATGGAAGACTTAAGGGAAGGCAGTGCCTCAATAATCTGTAGAAAGTCAAAGATACGGGAGAATTATGCAGTGTAAGCAGAGGTTGTTTGTGTAGGTGAATGAAATTGCAAATTTTATGGAATTTTTCTCCATAAGGCGTCTCCCGAATATGTATTATATATATAGATATATATATATATATATATATATATATATATATATATATATATATATATATATATATATTATTTTAGATGAAATTGCAATTTTATGGAATTTTTCCCTGCATAAAGGGCTCTCCCCGAATATATATATATATATTATAATATATAAAATTATAATATATATATATATATATATATATATATATATATATGTTATATTTATATGCATAATGTGTGTGATCATGAAAGTTATCCCTCTTGGAGCAAATTGTTTTGTATAACTTGGTTTATTCTCAGGTAGAAAAATTTCTGGTTCTCGACGAGGTATTTTTATAATCTGTGTAAATATTGTATCATATAAGGCGTGGAATGCATTACATTTATCAGCGTTTAAAAGCTGCTAAAAGGGGAGTGAAGGAAACAATGGAGTCGATTGCAACGAGAGCTTGATATACTTCACACTCTCAATGGAAGTAGGCGCTGAAAAGCGGGCTCAGTCGTATTTCCCAAAGAGATCGAATTAGTGAAACTTACGCCATGAAATACGTGATCGTTCCCATTCAAGGACTTTACGAGAATATTATGTAAGCTCTAGTTTTTATTGCAATTTCTTGCAAAGAGAAGCGAAGGTAAGCTCTTTGAGCGAGTGGCTAAGTTGAGGAGTTCGTTACTCTTGCAGAATTCGTGCTGAATACAGACCAGCTGTATGTATTTCGATTTTTTTAATGGTGTATTTTAACTGGGACGGTTTCTCTTTAAAAACCAAGATGCTTAACATATTTTAATTTTAACTTACTTGGATTTCTTAGTGCTGCATTTCATTTGAGATTCCGTCATTAGAACGAAGTTCCTTTCTAAATATTCAAATATTTTGTGTGTCATAAATTACGTGACTTTGATAACCATTTCTAAGAACCAAAATCTTTAAAAAAATCCCACTCCTTGAGCATTTTTAATCAGATTTTATCGCAATAGCGGTCGTTTCTAGTTTTAATTTTAAAAGTCAACTCGTTATTCCATTTCACCAATCAACCAAACTGCAACCGCTAAAGAGCATGAATAGTAAGATAGATTTTTGGTGAAATATTATTTTGAAAGTAAAGTGTCAATGAGGCAATAATGAAATAAAGAAAATCTAAATGTAAACGTACAGTATAACTTAACTTGCTAACGTAGATTTAAGTTGACAATAACTTTGTAATTTGGTAATGAATATCAATAAGGCCACGTAGAACACTTCATAAATTAAACTTTCAAGATAACTTTATTACCGGGTTGAAATTCATGACAAAATTA
>NC_061089.1:39690623-39710623 GCF_015104395.2 Macrobrachium nipponense | reverse complement strand
TTCAAGTGGGAAAAATATTTCTCCTTATAGGATCTGAATAGCAATTTCCTAAATGATTTTTGTTAGTGACTTCAAACATATTTGTGTATTGATTAGAAGCAATAGTTTAAAATATAAAAGATTAAATCTTAATCTACTTATTTTCCATAAAATACATAACTTTTGAAGCTCTCTCCCTCTTTCTTTCTCTCTCTCTCTCTCTCTCTCTCTCTCTCTCTCTCTCTCTTTATATATACTATATATACATTATATATATATATATATATATATATATATATATATATATATAATATATTATTATATTTATTTATTTATTCATTGGAATCACATTATAGACAAATGCTAATACTAGTATTGTTGTAGGTTTTCAGTAACTCGTTACTTTAAATGGCTGTGGCCCTGACTACCCACAAAATTCGTGTTTGTGTGTGTGTGTGGTGTGTGTGTGTGTGTGTGTGTGTGTGTGTGTAGGTTCGGCATGACCATACATCCGTTGGATAATGTTTAACATTATGTAATTCCACTTGAAGATTTTCATTATAGATTTATCATATCGTAAGTTTCTTTTGTAAGAGATTATAAAATAATTGCACTGCAGATACATTTAAGCATTGCAATTCAGTCGAGGTAAATAAAGTATACTAATATTTCATATGAGAATTTATGACTGTTGCTCATTAATTCTGTCATAGAATACTTTCAGTATTCACTGAGGGAAATACTATGTTAAGAGTGTCACATTTCTTTATTTATTGGCTCTAAAGCGGCACCCCTTGTGATAATAATAATAATAATAATAATAATAATAATAATAATAATAATAATAATAATAATAATAATAATAATAATAATAATAATAATAATAATAATAATATTGAATCAAACAAAAAAATGAAATAGAGTAAATATAAATTTGTGGATACTTTGGATAATACCGTAAAAAACAAAGTATGTAAAAAATAAATTGGAAGGAGAAGACAGTAATACAGATGATGTAGGGGGGTATTCATAATCATTTGACAACAATTGTGGGGACAAAATATGTGGGGGACTCAGGTAGGGGAATAAAAGACTAGAATCCAACAACACAAAGGGCAGTACAGCCTAACTCTCAGGAGAGTGCCAATAGCTAGGCATTATTGGGAAAATGACCACAGGATGGATTTTAAAAAAACAGTATTCAGTCATAGGAGGGTAGTAGAAGGAGTACTTAAAGTAATAGAAGGAAAAAAAGGTTTTACCTCAGAAGATCCCTTAAGCGAGCTTTGATATTATAAGAAGCTAGAATTGACCCTTCTGACCCGGAGCTTAGATTTTTCTGCCCAAACAGACTTTTGGTGACCATCCACTTACCACAAGGGTTAACCCATGACCATTAGCTCAGGATATCAGAGCGACAAGAGGGGATTAGCAACTCTCAACGAGAATAAGTTCCAGAAGACTGCTGGGCCTTGACCCAGGCTGACAACTACACATCTCTTGAAAATGGGGCACAGATAAGGCCTGAACGTACTCGAGTGTGGAGTAAAATAGTGTAAATACTAAAAATAAACACGTTATACAGTGATTTTGTGGTTTCTTTTTCAATAATAATAATAATAATAATATAATAATAATAACAATAATAATAATAATAATAATAATAATATTATTATTATTATTATTATTATTATTTATATCTGATGTTCATGGACGACATCAAGCTGTATGGTAAGAGCATCAAGGAAATAGATACCTTAATCCAGACTGTAAGGATTGTATCTTGGGACATCAGGATGGAGTTTGGAATAGAAAAATGCGCCTTAATCAACAAACAAAAGGGCAAAGTAACAAGGACTGAAGGGATAAAGCTACCGGAATGGGAGCAACATCAACAACCATAGATGAGACGGGATACAAATACCTGGGAATAATGGAAAGGGGGGGGGGGGGTATAAAACACCAAGAGATGAAGGACACGATCAGGGGAAAGAATATATTGCAGAGACTCAAGGCGATACTCAAGTCAAAACTCAACGCCGGAAATATGTTAAAAGCCATAAACACCATGGGCAGTTGCCAGGTAAATCAGGTACAGTGCAGGAATAGTTGAATGGACGAAGGCAGAACTCTGCAGCATAGACCAGAAAACTAGGAAACATATGACAATACACAAAGCACTACACCAAGAGCAAATACGGACAGACTATACATAACACGAAAGGAAGGAGGGAGGGACTACTAAGTATAGAGGACTGCGTCAACATCGAGAATAGAGCACTGGGGTAATATCTGAAAACCAGTGAAGACGAGTGGCTCAAGAGTGCATGGGAAAGAAGGACGATAAAAGTAGACGAAGACCCAGAAATATACAGAGACAGGAGAATGGCAAACAAAACAGAGGACTAGAACAACAAACCAATGCACGGACAATACATGAGACAGACTAAAGAACTAGCCAGCGATGACACGTGGCAATGGCTACTGAGGGAGAGCTCAAGAAGGAAACTGAAGGAATGGATAACAGCGGCACAAGATCAGGCCATAAGAACCAGATATATTCAAAGAACGATAGACGGAAATAACATCTCTCCCATATGTAGGAAGTGCAATACAAAAAATGAAATCATAAACCACATAGCAAGCGAATGTCCGGCACTTGCACAGAACCAGTACAAAAAGAGGCATGATTCAGTGGCAAAAGCCCTCCACTGGAGTCTGTGTAAGAAACATCAGCTACCTTGCAGTAATAAGTGGTACGAGCACCAACCTGAGGGAGTGATAGAAAACGATCACGCAAAGATCCTCTGGGACTATTGTATCAGAACAGATAGGGTGATACATGCAAATAGACCAGACGTGACATTGATTGACAAAATCAAGAAAAAAGTATCACTCATTGATGTCGCAATACCATGGGACACCAGATTTGAGAGGAAAGAGAGGAAAAATGGATAATTATCAAGACATGAAAATAGGAAATAAGAAAGGATAGCGGATATGCCAGTGGAAATTGTACCCATAATCATAGGAACACTATTCCATGAACAGAATTAACCATCTGTTCATGGAAGACATCAAGCTGTATGGTAATAGCATCAAGGAAATAGATACCCTAATCCTGACTGTAAGGATTATATCTAGGGACATCATGATGGAGTTTGGAATAGAAACATGTGCCTTGGTCAACATACAAAAGGGCAGAGTGACAAGGACTGGAAGGCTAACGTTACCAGACGGGAATAGCATCAAACACAGATGTGACAGGATAAAAATACCTGGGAACAATAGAAGGAGAGGATATGAAATACCAAGAGATGAAGGATAAGATTAGGAAAGACTATATGCATAGACTTGAGGCAATACTCTCAAAACTCAACGCTGAAAATATAAAGACTGCCATAAACACCTGGGTAGTACCAGTCATCAGATACAGCACAGGAGTAGAGAAGTGGACGAAGGCTGAACTCCGCTGCACACAAAGCACTATACCCAAGAGCAAGTACATACAGACTATACATAACATGGAAGGAAGGAGGGAGAGGGCTACCAGGCAGAGAGGACAGCGACAACATCGAGAGCAAATATCTGCTAAAAGTAAACGAAGATCCAGAAATATACAGAGACAGGAGAATGATAAAAAGAACGCACGGACAGACTAAAGAACTGGCCAGCGATGACACATGGCAATGGCTACATAGGGAAGAACTAATAGGAAATAGAAGGAATGCTAACAGCAGCACAAGATCAGGCCCTAAGAACCGGATATGTCCAAAGAACAATAAATGGAAATAACATCTCACCCATATGCAGGAAAAGTAATATTAAAGATGAGACCATGAACCACATAGCAAGCAAGTGTCTGGCGCTTGCACAGAACCAATACAAAAAGAGGCATAATTCAGTAGCAAAAGCCATGCACTGCACCCTGTGCAAGAAACACCATCTAGCTTGCAGTAATAAGTGGTACGAACACTAACCTGCGAGAGTGATAGAAAAGAGGCAATGATCCTCTGAGACTATGGTATCAGAACGGTAGGATGATGCGTGCCAATAGACCAGACTTGACCCTGATTGACAAAACCAAGAAGAAAGTATCACTCATTGACGTTGCAATACCATGGGACACCAGAGAAGATTAGAAAGGATGAGAAAAAAGTGATAATTATCAAGACCTGAAAATAGAAATAAGAACGATATGTGATGTGCCAGTGGAAATTGTACCCATAATCTTAGGAACACTAGGCACGATCCCAAGATTCCTGAAAAAGAGCCTGAAAACCTAGATGCCGAAGTAGCTCCAAGAATCATGCAAAAGAGTGTGCTACTAGAAACAGCGCGCAGAGTGACAAAAGAGATGGACTCCTAAGAAGGCAGGATGCAACTTGGCACCCCACACTGAGAGACAAAATTTTTTTTATTATATTATTAAGTGGATCCCAGTTCCTTTTGCCTTGAGAGAGAGAGAGAGAGAGAGAGAGAGAGAGAGAGAGAGAGAGAGAGAGAGAGAGAGAAAGTCCATAAAACCATACAGCTCCAAAACGGCTTTGATACCCATAAAGTCCCCCCAAAACTCTTTGGTTTCGCTTTGGTTTTATTAACAATAGAGAGACCACTATTTGCAGAGGAAATGAAAAATACAAATTCCTTATCTTGCATTGTTATTTTTTCATTATCTTTTCAAAGATGGTGTATTATACTGATTTATTATGTTTGTAGATAGTAGGCTCAGCGCTATTATATGTCCAAATACTTTGACTTCGTTAAATAGCTAGCTCTCTTGTAATCTTATCAGATGTATCTGGAACTTTTTTTATGTATATCATTTTGGAAAATGGACTACATGCACACTTCTGGAAGAAAAAACTTAAAAACTTTATTATTGATAGTTCTTCGTTGGTTGACTAATTTATTATTATTAGTTCTTCGTCGGTTCACTTAATTTGTCAAAACACCTTTTTCTGGTTTTAAGAGACTTCCTTGAGCTTGATGGAAACTTCTTCATATTTTCATGAAAGGTCGGTTTCGTGTATCATTTCAATTGCTTCTGTTACTGTTCCTGTTATGGAATCTAAATTTTCTCTATAAAGTTACTGCAAACAGATTCATTCACTACATGCGTTCACGTCTCCGCCTGCCTTCTTGTCTGAATAATGGATGTTCATTTTCTCTAAACCAATACATAATCTTACGCAATTATTTGACGTTAAGATTTTTCATTTTATATGAATATTTCCGTAATTGTTCGACTTCTGCAAATCGCGTTTCGTACTTAAATGGATTAGCATTACATTGTTATTTGCCAGAGGATATTCGATTGTGATGTCATTATGAATTAAAATTAGGTTTATTGCATTGTCAAGTATATTACTAGTTATTATATGATATTCCTGAAACATAAACACGTGCATTTTCACTGATAGCGGTTGAAAGGTGGACTCGGAGCGTAGAGTAGAAGAAAAAATATTTTTGTACCCTCCATTACCCAAAAGGCTCTTTTGCACTGGCCAAGGCATTTCAAAGCTCCCTAGGTCAGGTCATGGCAAAGGAATAGTTGCATATGACTAATGATTTACTGGCTCTGATAATGATATCGAATCCAAATAAGTAAATCAAACACAGGAGGCCATCCACAGAGTAGGCATTCACAATCGAAGTTTAAATATTTAATTCAATTCTTACAACAGTTCACCTACTCTCTCGCCTCTTCTCTCTCTTCTCTCTCTCTCTCTCTCTCGATCTGCTCTCTCTCTCTATAGAGGTAGGTTGTAAACCATCATAATTGCAATGTGAGTATTCTCGATTCCGCTTCTTCGAGGAAATAAATTATATAGATAGGTGTAATGTAAATGATTACATAAGTCGATATTGTTTTGAAAATGCTTTTATGAGTGTTTAATCCTGTTGATAATGTGGAATAATTTATTTGTAGATAAAAGGAAACTGACCTTGACTTGTAAATTATAAGGGAATTTATGTTAATTCTGATCAATTGTGTCTACCCAATAATTTTCCTGAATATAGTTTGATTTATAAGTTAAGGCTCAATTGACTTATTCTTTCCCTTGAAAGGAAGTAAAATGCCAGAATGGAGTCGTTTGATGCTTTCATTTGCTACATAAAAGTCCGGAGGCAGAGATTGAATTCCTTTTTGCACGACGCTTCGTATTCATTGACAGGAGAAGGGATTTTTGAGAGCGTTTTGGCAGAACACTTATTCGAAGGGAAATTTCAGTCGGCCCTTTATTTGCAAGCCCAACCTTTTAATTCCAGTATTCTTCGAGAAATATAGGTTCATACTCTCTTAAAAAGATAAAAAGCTCAATATTTAAACATAATTACTTGTGTGTGCTATTGGCTAACATACTATATGAGAAGGGTAGTGTAATTGCCCTTCATAGATTTTTTTACAATTTTAATGTCGCTTTGTGAAACATATTTTCCTAGAGAAAGTTTCATTTGATAAGTTTCAGTCTTCAGAGTAATTAAAAGCAGGATATAGCCTAATGCAGAACTGCTAAGATAGGCCAGCATATAATTTCTTTTTTTTTTTCTCTCATTTCATGTAGTAATGTAAACTTTCATTTTTCAATACACATTGCTCTTGCAGTTACGACTTCTGTTAACTGCCAAGACTGCACTGCTACTGCAAATAATAATAATAATATTTTTCAGTTATTATTATTGTTCCATTTTCAGTTTCAAACAAACTACTGTATTGTTCTTAACCTATGATAGGTCCTGTCATTATCTTCAGTGTTCTTGTGATTTGATCGTCAGTCCGGTGACTTCCACTTAATATATATCGTAGTCCTTTGTATCGCATGCGGTCCATTGTACACTTCCCGAGGTCCTCGCTAATCCTTTGCCTTCTTTCAACCCAAGGATATCCAGTAAACCTTATCTTTCGGTCCTCAAGCTCTGTTCCGCGGTTCAATCTTGTGATCAGATCAAATAGGCTTGACTCAGAATGAACTAACTGGTGGTTGATTGTGTCTGAACTACTAAATGTTTTGTTTCTTGCTGTCTTGGGTATAGGCCATAGAAGTGCAGCTTTTTCTATTATTGTCATAATGGAACGTAATTATTCGTCGATTTCTATCGATCATCATCAACGTTATTATTATTATCATCATAAAACTCTCATCCATAAACTCAAGTCTGTTAAAATTATCATAATCGTCTCGTCCATATGCTCAAATGTCACGGCAAATTATTTGTGGTTAGAGATGACCAGTAGTAAATACAATTGTAATTAAATACCTATTTAAATACATTTGTATTTAAATTTTGTATATATAAATACATATTTATGCCAGTATTTACATAGGTATTTAGATACTTTTTATCATGTATTTAGTAAACACTTAAATACTTTTTTTAAATACAATAAAGTTTTTAAATACAATCAATTTTGTCATTCTTTCTGTCTGCCTTAAAATGCAAACATGTGAAAGGTTAGCACAATATCTAATTTAGAACTCCTTCAAGTATTCGATTTCTAATCATTTATTACATAAAGCATTACTGGAAAATAAACTTACTTTTTGGACTCTTAATGACGTAAGTTGAGTGTTGACATTTGGGTCAACTTTTGAATGGTTATTAAAGTATTATTAAAGAATTTCATTTTTCTTGAGAATGCTAGAGTAATAGAATATTCGCGAGCGAGCAAGCAAGCAAGCAAGCAAGCAAGCAAGCGCGCGCGCGCACACACACACACACACCCCACACAACACACTATTATATATAGATGTATATATATATAATCTATATAATATATTATAATATATAATTAACATATATATATTATATATAATATATATATTATATATATATTATATGTATATTATTTATTGTTTACGACCTTATGTTTACGGCCGTTAATTTCAAGGGTTATTGTCCTCTACTCAGAATTTGCGCCGGTCAGTTAAAAATGTAACACAGCAACTTAGGAACAAAAAGTAAACAAACACCTCAACAAAAGTTACAATATTTATTTCCACAAAAAAAAAAGGAAATGGTTGGCAAAAATAATAATCAAAATGAATATATAAAACAAGGGAAAACCAACCTTAAGATCTTTAAAAGATCACCTAAAACTAAATTAAACCCTAAACCAAGAAATAGGAAATAAATATGAAACTTCAGGCAGGTACCTTTCAAATTGCTGGCCAGATATATCTAACCTAAGAAACTGAGTTAGTTAGAAGGAAGCAAGAGAAAATAAGAGGGGAAACTTAAAATTATTTCTACCTAACACATACAAACTAACTTAGATGCTAAACTTAAGTTAATAAACAATACATTACAAAAATAACCTTACAAATTTATTGAAAGGAATAATCACGAAAGGCTTATTGAATCATCTTCTCAGGTCATACAAGATCCAGAAGACCGTACTGCAAACAAGGGCGTGCAAATCTACAGGTACCCAGCGATCCACGATCGTCTTAATAGTTATAAAAACATCTCATACCTGTAGAAAGCCGCCCTACTTGTCTCCACGAGTTCCAAGAACTCACTGACGCTGATGCAGAGGTCAACCGGGTCAAGCTGCAATGCCTACAGGCAACCCAAAATACCACGGGAACACCGAGGGTGGTAGCCTCCGAGAATCCGGGACGTCAACGGATCTCGCACGCCACAAACTGCAACGTTCTCAGTAGATACGGGCCAACTCGTTCGGAATCCTTCCGAAGAACGAGGAAAGGGGCGTGGCTGACGAATGCCGCGGGTGACAAACACCAGCGACCACACACAAGGCAGCGAAGGATTAAAGAAGCCGTGATCCAAATCTCCGTACAAAAACTGCAGAACGTGACCCATAAATAAAGGGGCAAAGCGTCAGGCTGTGAGGAGGAACACCAACTAACTCTGTCACGAATCACCACCCTTACGATCAAGCCTTCCACTCGAGTCAACACAGCTCATAGGAGAGAAAAACAACGATCGTTAATACGGCACTTCAATGGTTCACTAATAACGAGAAGGCGGGTAAACAAAGCAAAACTGCGAAGTCATATGACTCCCTTACAGAGTTCATCGAACTAATAAACGATACAACTTGTTAAAAAAAAACTTAATTCCTAAAATAAGATCAAAAGGTTGACAACTTTAACAAATTATATTAACAAATTATTAATACTTAATCTAAAATTAATTATAATATATTATATATATATATATATATATATATATATATTATATATTAGTATATTATATATAGATATATCTATATATATATATAATATATATGGGGATACAATCCACAATGAAGTAAATTCCTCTTGTAGTTTAAAAATTTATATATTACTTGTATAGGATTAAAGCTTTCGACATCAACTGTCGACAAGACCACAGTTGATGGTCGAAAAGCTTAATTCCTATCAAGAATATATTTTTAAAACTTTTACAAGAGGAATTTACTTCATTGTGGGATTGTATCCCCATTTACTAGAGTACGACATAGTAGTACCTGGCTTCTGCATATATATGTATATATGCGAATGCTTTATTACTCAAGCACTCTCAAGAAACGGGAAATTCTTTAATCATATTTTAATAACCTTTAAAAAGTTCAACTTACGGCATTTAGAGTAAAACAATAATTTTATTTCCTCTAATGATTTATGTAATAAATTATTAGAGATCGAATACTTGGTGGAGATCTACCATCGATATCATGCTCACCTTTCACGTGTTTGCATTTTAAGGCAAACAGAAAGAATGACAATATTTATTAACTCACCACTTGCTCCTTTATCTGTTCAAATGTGGTTTGACCTTCATGGCTTATTCCTTGTAGATATTTCCTTCGTATTCAATATTAACATTGAATATTAGATCCTAGGATGGGAGAGGAAGCATAAGAGAATCTCCTTACAAAACAAGTGACTAATAAAAAGTGCAACATCGTAAGGTCGTAACATGGTCTTTTTTGATGATTCGCTTTTAAACTTGAAATAGTCTGAAGGCTTAATTCCTAGTCCATTGATATTTTTTCTAAGATCCTATATAATTTGTTGTTTCCTTTTTAGAGAGAGAGAGAGAGAGAGAGAGAGAGAGAGAGAGAGAGAGAATATGTTATGCATCGAGCTTTTCACTTTTCTGTCCATATGGGTCAACACAATACGATGCAGCCAACGAGTAATCGTATAAATACCCAGTTACGAAAAATAAAAATAAAGATTTTCTGTTTTTTATTTCTGATGGGAAAATCAACAATTGTTTTTCCCCAACATCCTCCAAGAAAATCTGGAGATAACTTGAAAACTTGAAAAAATGACTGTTACTGTTACAATAAAATAACAAGAAAACAATATTGGGCTAACTTTATTTTTTTGCTTTGGCTTTCATTCCCTATTTAAAAAATAAATATAGTAAGATTGGGAAACGAATGCACAGTTCAACTCAGTAAAGAAGAATTTTCCCAATTCTCTATAAAAAACTGTACGGTTGCATCGAGTACATCCAAGTCGTAGCAAAAAAGAATATTTCGCCTGGCCTGGTTCCAAAAAATATTTGCGAGGACAAAGGAATTATTTAAATTCTCTTTTACAGGTTCTCCTATTAATGTATGTATTGCATGTTTGTTTGTTTATACAGGACAGTACAAGGATATGGAAAAATCCATTACACAACTTCATTGACACAGGCGTACGCACTAACTATATTATATATTTAGATATATACGATAGATATATATATATATATATATATATTATATTATATTATATTATATATATATATATTATATATAAGATATATAATTATCTATTATTCTTATATATATATATTATATATATAATACTATTAAGATAGATACTATATAAATATATAGATATATCTATCTTATATAGAGATATATAATATATTATATATATTATATAATCTATAAATTATATATTATATTATATATATATAGATACTATAGATACATATAATATAGATATATTATATATATAATATTATATATATAATATATATATATACATATCTATATATCTAATAACTAATTTATATAGATATAGGTTAATATTTTATATATCTAATATATAGATATCATATAAGATACATATGAAATATAGGATATAGATTTAGATAGATATTTAGATTTAACGAATATATATATATATATTATATATAATTATATAATAATATATATAATATTTTAATATATAGTTAGTGCGTACGCCTGCGGCCAATGAGTGTGTATGGATTTTGCCAATATCTGTATGTCCTGTATAAACAAACAAAACAAAATGCATACATACATTAATAGAGGGACACTGATTAAAAGAGAATTTGAAATAATTCCTTTCCTCGCAATATTTTTGGAATCCAGGCAGAAATAAATATCTTTTTTGTTACGGACTTGTGTACTCGATGCACCGTACAGTTTTTATAGAGATTGGAAAATTCTTTTACTGGAGTTTGAACTATGCATTTGTTTTCGCCATCTTTACTATATTTTTTTTTAATAGGGAATGAAAGCAAAGCAATAAATAAAAGTTGACCATATTTTATTGTTTTTTTTTAGTACAGTAACAGCCATTGTTTTCAAGTTATCTCCATAGTTTTCTTGGAGGATGTTTTGGGGAAAAACAATTTGTTTGATTTTCCCAGAAATAACAGAAACAAAAAAACAGAAATCTTTGATATTTTCCTTTTTTCGTACCTGGGTATTTTATACGATTACTCGTTGGCTGGCATCGGTATTGTGTTTGACCCAGATGGACAGAAAAGGTGAAAAGCGACGATGCATAACATATTTCTCTCTCTCTTCTCTCTCTTCTCATCGCTCTCTCCTCTCTCTCTTCCTCTCTCTCTCATCTCTCTCCTCTCTCTTCCAAAAGGAAACAAATTATAAATAACATCTTACAAAAGAAAAATATCAATGGACTTCGGAATTAAGCCTTCCAGGACTAGTTTCAAAGTTTTAAAAAGACAAATCAATACAAAAAAGACCTATAAGTCAACGACCTTACGATGTTGCACTTTTTTAATTAATCCATTGTTTTGTAAGGAAGGGATTCTCGTTATTGCTTCCCTCTCCCATCCTAGAACTCTAACATTTTACTGTTTAATATTGAATACGCAAGGAAATATCTACACTGGAATAGCCACTGAAGGTCAAACCACATATATACAGATAAAGGAGTCAAAGTGGTGAGTTAAGAAATATTGTCATTCCTTTTCTGTTTAATATATATAATATAATATATATATATATTATAATAATATATATATATATGTTTATATAAGATATATATATATATAGGCCACGAAGGAAAATTGAAAACAATGGAGTAGCCGCTGCAAAGGCCTCCATTTCGCTTCTTATTTCGTTTGACTAAAGCAGACTGATGAATAAATTGACAGTAAGTTTACAAAGTAACGCTCTTAATTTGAAATGACAGATCAGGGATTATAAAAAGAAAAATATGGTACCTGGAATCCGAACGACCATCCTGGAGGTTAGTTAGTAAACCTAACCCATAACAAGGGTGCAAAATTTAAGGGTTTTACAAGAAGATTAAGGTCCAAGCTGCCTCGGAAGCAGAGAACAAGACAATCAAGAAGAATGGTATTAACCAGGGCAGTGACTGGACCTCACAAACCATTTTATAAAAATACGATACAATCAATCTCATTTTTGCTAAATGATGAAAAAATTAGAAAAAAATTCTCTCGTAAAGTGAACATTTTTTTTGCAAAACACATATTAAACAATAGCAGAGAGACCAAAAGAAAACTTATCTTTAAGGCATACTCATTTGTCCATTAAGTTCAGTGATTTTTCTCTGTCAAGGGTCATTCTTAAGAAACATTTGGACTTTATTTACAAGGGTTCAAATAATGGTCAGAGACCATAATGGTTAAAATTACAATTAGAAAGTTAAGTTGGTATAATTGGGGATTCTAAAAAGATTTCGTGAAAGACAAATCATTTGAAATCCTAGCGATCACCTGAACTGCCAGTCCATTGTTTTTATCCTGCGCACCAGTATAGATATATTATAGAAATTGCGGTGTGTGTTAGTGCGTACGTCTATGTAATGAGTTGTGTTACGGATCCTGCATATTTGCGAGAAGCATTTACTTAGGGCCTTGACGACAATATCCTACTTTCGCGACGAAAAAGGGAGGAAAATGATGCAAATAAATTTTCAAATCTCCTCCTCTTGATTATGCAGTAAACTAGCAAAAAAGGAAAGGCTGTGTTCTTTGGTTGCTTTTATTTTTTTTTTTTTACTTAAACTGAGGCAGCCAGGCACCGGCACTATCTCTCTCCTCTCTCCTCTCCTACCTCGTCTCATCTCCTCTCTCTCGCCTCTCTCTCGTCCTCTCTTCTCCATCTCTCTCCTCTCTCTATCCCCAGCTTGTTTTGGAGAAGTTTTTTGAACTGAAAATATACCAACATTTCGCCTCCAATAATTTTAACTCATTTTCAGGTTTTTCTAGGCATTTCACCTAAAGGAATTTCGAGAACTTAATTTTGCTTTAAAATTTAAAAATTTTTTTCGCATCTTTCCACTTGGTCTGTTTTACTCTTTTTGTACGTCTCTTTTCATTAGAAATACTTTGCAATCTTATATCCCCTAATCCCCTACTTTCATAACTCATCTCTCTCTCTCTCTCTCTCTCTCTCTTGTTCTTGAAATTTATGAGGCTGCGAATCATTCTCATTCCGTAATAGTATTTTGAATTGTTGTTAATGTATTACTATCATGGAATTTTAATTCCTACGGTGTCTTAAACAATGATGGATAAAGATGAAATGATTTAAACTCGTGGAGAATTGCCTTGACCTATCCGTTAGTAAGTGTTCGGGTATTTGGAAAAGTCCAAGATTACAAAATGAAAATGGGTCATTTTCCTTACCTAAAACATGCCATCTCATGGTACCATCCTACTACTTGTCAAGTTGTACTCTTCTACCGTTCTAATAGTTAAATTTTCCTGCTTCCTTGTTAATCTTTGAACCAGAAAAACGGCTAGTTGTCTACTTGAAGTTTCATTAAAACTTAATGATAGAAGGAAAATAGATCTTGGGTAAAAATGGATAGGGGGAAAATGTATTGGGGTAAATATGGATCATGGGAAAAATGGATCATGGGAAAATGGATCGGGAGTAAAACATTTTGGGAAATATTCCAGCATGTCTTAACACGGTAATGGACTGCACTTGGTCATGCAGGATCTTAAAAGAAAAAAAAAGAAAAAAAAAAAAGTGGGAACTTGGAAATGACCTGACCAGCAGTTGGGACAAACAAAGGGAGGCAGGAGCGAAACAAAAAACCACGAAAAATGAACCTTAATCCTATTTATTGTGTACAGTAAACTTACAATATACACAACTTGAGTTCCGGACTTAGGCTTACAAAAACTTTACGCCCAATAAATAAACATTAACATAATGAAACTAAGTCCTGAAAAACAGGCAGCAGTTCAAAGCAATAAAACAAGCTTAAAAGACCACAGAAATTATCAATCATAATCAAAATAGTAATGCAAAAAACATCTCAAAAATGCAGTATTTAGAACCATACACTGCCAACTCCATTACGCGCCTTACAACTGTCAAAACCATGTTACAGAGCCATATTACCGCTTCAACAACCCATTACAGAAGCTCCACATTCACTGCTCAAACAATTCTATTACATTAAACGAAGAGATAAAGTATATACAATAATAAGAAACAAGGCAGCGTTAATTTAAATAAATATACAAAACATGAACAGGGAGCATAAAGTAAAATAAGCATAAAACAATACAAAGGCAGCAAAACATAAATTAAAACTATAAAAAGTTACTCCTGGGAACCACAGGACAATGCAAATATCCAGTAAAGACATAACATAATTGTCTCTTCTGTCCAAAAAGGATGAATCGAATCAAGAGAACTCCATAAATGGCACTCGTAAACAACAGGACCATCAACTGTGCTTAAACTGATGAACTGGTTTCAAAAAAAAGAAAAAAGAGCGGGCGGCAAACGTCACCTCGCTCCAACAAAAGCAAAAACACAGGAGGGCAGGTAAACAACCAACAAGTCACACAAGGCTGTTTCATACTCAAGAAAAAAACACCAAATTACCTTACAACCCCTTTTCAAGTTAACGTTCCCTTTTATTTGGCAGACATCTAAAGACGGATTTTTATTGTTATTATTATGTGTAGGAAACCGCTTGGGACTCATGTTTTAAGAGCGAAGGTTAATGATGTGGAAGCGTTTTGATAACTGAATTGTCATCCTCAGTGCAAGCAGCTTGATTCTCGGGTCATAATGCTGACACTACTAATAATTCCTATGAAATTTGTCTGCGTTACTTTGCCATAATGAGCGTCATTCGTTTTTGCTTGAGGTAATATTTAAACTAAGGGAGAGAGAGAGAGAGAGAGAGAGAAGAGATAGAGAGAGAGAAGAGAGAGGAGATGAGGAGGCAGGCCAATCAATCCCAAGCCACAGAAATAAATCCCTTAAGATTTAACGGACCTCCCAGTTAGTTTTGCATCGATGAGCTACGTCCAAAAATTATTTCTTTATATTCCATAATCTGTCGTTTTTCCCGATGATTCAGATCGACGGAATATTATGCGAACCAAATACCTCTAGAGAAAAAAAACTATTAATAAACAATTTTACAGCTAACTATGTAATGTTTGCATTGAATATTAACACACAAATGAACATTGATAAATTTGCAAATGAGCCACTCCATTGCTGATGTGGTGCCTTTAATTAAACGTTACAATGATAGGCATCTTTAATCTTTTTTCCTTGCCAATACAAAAACCAAAGGACCTTTCCTTTCCCTCATGCTAACCACCAAATGCTAGGTATGCAATTTCAGTTCTCTCTCTTCTCACATCTCTCTCTCTCTCTCTATCCCCTACTCTCTCTCTCCATCCATCTCTCTTCTCTCCGGAGTTTAAGCAGAATCCTTAAAGCAAAATAAAGAATTAATAAAACAACGCTTCCGATTATAGGAAAGGTAACACTCGCTCTATACGCTCTCCTCTCCTCCTCTTCTCTCTCTCTCTCTCCTCTCTCTCTTATCTCTCCTTTATTAAAAGTTTAAGAAAGGAAAATGATCTACTCAGGGTTTTCACGGAATTGCCAAATTAATTCACTAATGATATTGCGGTTATGTGCGGTGGCATAATCATATTTTAGGATTTGCTGGTAAAATTCTGGTTTGGATAATGAATCTAGTGTTCCATGACGAAGATTCTAGCGGCATCATAAATGCAAATTCAGTCTGAATTGGATACATTGTTAACTGAGATTTAAATTATTATAAATCACTGACGAATACGTGCTTGAATTGTTATATTTTTAATAAATTAAGATTTGTCTTTTTACCTTGATTGTTAGGGAAATGCAATGAAAGTCTTGAAATCATATACTCCGATTAATCATATGTTAAAATCAATACTAAACAAAAAAACCACTTATTACAAATATGCGGAAATATTTTGTAACAAAAATAATCTGCAAAAGAGGACGTTAGCCAATTTAGAATAATTTCTTGTGTTTGCTAAGGTAAACAGTAAATAATCGAGACATGTTTACCTAAGTAAGGTATTCTCATTAAAATCAACAATGAAAACAGCAAAAACATTAATGTAAATAATCGACGGAGATTTCATGTGACACCAAGAAACTATATTGGTAAGAGAATTAACGCCACAGGGTAACGAACGACTTTCTTTAAATATGTCCTGATAAAAAAAAAAAATCACTCATTTTATTATCATTTCTGTGTAGTTCCATGCCTCCTATATTTTGTGGAAAAACCCGAAAATCAAAGGATTTCTCCTTAAATTTATTTAAATCTAGTGACCCCTTATCGTACATTGCATATTCAGCAGAGTGAACGACTACTTTTAATAAGTGACTTGTTAGAGCTGTCTTAAGATAAGGTTATCGGTTCAAAATATTTCCTCCCTGAGTCCTCGTGAGCTCGGAAAGTTTACAGTAGGAGAGTAAGACAAAATTGACACGAATAAAAAACGTTTATGATTAACGACGTTATATATACAGCATTCAGCAAGCATACCTATACTATAATAAATTCTGTCTGTAATTCATGTTTGTTTGACGGACGGTTTGGTTCGGTTCTGTTGGTTTTTGCTAAATGCATAAAACACTTCGATAAAAGTATCAATAGATTTATTCCTTGCAATTTTTGAAGAAAGAGCAGCTGTAAATGCCGTGTAAAAACCCACGAGACAGGCAGTGCGCTATTTATCGCATATTCTAAATTTCACTGGAAATAGCCTTACAAGTTTCCTTTCTGTTTTAATAACGTTTATTGTTATTAATAATAATAATCATGAAAATGAGTTGAAAGAAATGCCATTAGCCTCCAAGGACACAATTTTCACGTAAAAACAAATTTTTTCTTTTTTTCGTACCAGGAGCACTTCATTTTCAGAAAACAATAAGAGGCTTGAAAACGGTGAAAATTAATGAATGTAATGGACGATTAAACGGATTTAAAGTTATTTTAGTTATCCAGTGAAATAAATACTGGTCACTTTTCATCTGTTACACCATCAATGCTATTCTGGGCCCCTTTACATAACGTAAACACTTGAACTGGAAAATGTCTTCAAGTTATGAGCATTGAAATGAAATAATCGTGCATCATAATTTATGTGAGAAGCGATTCTGGAAGCCTTTCTGAACATCCATTCCATTTACCTAATTAATATTGTTTATCTGTTAAACATCGAGTAATATCCAGCTAATTTTTTCCTTAGCATTATTCTCCATAGCTATTAATATCCGTCAATTTATGTTTATCTGGATATAGCTATTTGATTATGGCAGATACAAGAGAAACCATATCCATTAGACTCTCCCAGACCTCATCCGAATATTCCCCTTTCAAGTAATATGCCTTATCCGTCGTTTGCCTTATTTGGTTCTCACCCTTCGGTGAATACGTCAGTTAGAGGTCCGACTTTGTAATGTGAACCTTTGTATTTTTTATTATAAATTTTGTGTCCAAATAGTACGTCAGAGCTTTCCTTTTCCGTCCTATGGATCACAGTTTGTTAATGCCATTTTTCTCACTTTGATACTGCATAAAAACTATTGTGATTTAGTGAAAAAAGGCCTTTACGGTTCCAATCAATTGCATGTGTAATAATTTGATTAGTGTTTCACTGGTTCTCAATAAATACTAATAAAAAAAGCACTCATACATAATATATAGTTGTTCTGGGCGCATAGTACCCTCCCATAATAAAACAAAATGTGCTAAAAGGAAAAAAAATCTTTTTGAACATTCATGACATTACAAAATTACATTAAAATATTTTATCACGTTTAGGTCTCGCCAATCATTTGTTAGATTTCCTATACTTAGACTTAATTTGAAATCCGATATTCTGTTCGTTTCTCAGATAGGAGTTAATTGCCTCTCTCTCTCTCTCTCTCTCTCTCTCTCTCTCTCTCTCTCTCTCTCTCTCTCTCCCCCCGGGCCGGCGTTCTCTGTTTATTTACGCTACCGATAACCAGCAGGTTAAAGTGGTATTCACATTATTCACAGATTGAAAGAGTTCTTTCAGAATTTGAGTGGAATTCCTCATCTCAATTTCTTCTTTAGAACTAACATGAAAAGCGCATTCTATCTTTAGAAATGATTATGTATTCATATAATAAGTGATCGCAGTAGTTATAACCACTTTTGAAAACTACAGTAAGCAGAAGTAGAAGTTATTCACAGCAAAACGAGAATTAATGAAACACGTCGATGCACGTACACACACATATACATTGATCGTGCGTCTGGCAACGCTACAGGTGCCAATAACACAGGCCACCACTATGCCATGGCTGAGAGTTACAGACAGCATTATACGCTGTACAGAAAACTCGATTGTCTTCGGCGCAATTTTTACTTGTTTACTATCTGAAGAAATCAATGGCTGAAAATATATAGCCAAAATTTCATGATTCATTCACATCATTCAGTCTTCCTTTAACTCTTCCCCAAAAGACTCCCGAGCGATTCACTCCTTTCTTCAACCTCTTATCCCTCAGGTTTCATAACGACCAAATTGTTAAAAAAAATTATACTTGGTCCTCTTTCATCTACATTTACATTTTACTCTCTCTTCTACATGCATACTAAATATTCCTCTCTTCCAATTCTTCCTCTGCAGTTATTATTATAGATATAATTCAGCTCAAGAGTGATTTTTTTTACTCATATTCAACATCCTCTTCTCCTCATTTAAGAGGATTGGCCCCTACCATGACTTTATAAGTTGAAAAATGAATTTCCATAGACCTTGAAAGTCTCTTAAAAATATTTTCCATAATTCCTGTTACGTTATTTCAACTATTCTGTAAGTATTCTTTACTCTCCAATACCAATCTGAATCAACTGCTCCCATTCACCCCAGCATCCCTAATACCAATCAGTGCTTCATCTCCCTAGATTCCATTTACCTTGATAACCTTCGTCTTCCTTATATTCACTTGGAAATCTCGATTATTGCAAACATTTACAAACTTTTTCACTTGGCTCTTTACCAACTCCAAGCAAGAACCATACTACACTCTCTTGGCTCAAATCATCGTGCACTTTAACTTCTTGCTTAACACCATCTATGAGCATGAACAAGCAACATACCCACTTTTACACCAAACCAGTCTCTCTCTCTCTCTCTCTCTCTCTTCTCTCTCTCTCTCTCTCTCTCTCTCCTCTCTAATAACGACTGGCCACTGTTGTAAAGGCATCTAATAGGCTAGATGATTATCCTCTGTACATACATCCACAACTACCACCACATTGCATTTCCATCACATTTATAAAGAATGGCGCTCTTTGTGTATCCTACTCATTATATTTTAAATGACGAAGGTGCTAAACAAAATTAACACATTTGAACCGATTGTGAGTTTTTACCTGTAGAATGAGCCAAGTTGTGAGTGATCTATTTAATACACCGAAATAAATAAAACTTGGAAATAAGGCCTAGAACTACATAAC
>NC_061089.1:39680623-39683123 GCF_015104395.2 Macrobrachium nipponense | reverse complement strand
AAAACGAACCTGAAAACCTAGATGGCAAAGCAGCTACAAGAATCATGCAAGAGTGTGCTACTAGAAACAGCGACAAAAGAGAGGGACTCCTAAGGAGTCAGGATGCAACTTGGCACCCCACACTGAGAGACAAAAATATTTTTTATTATTATATTAAGTGGATCCCAGTTCTTTTTGCCTTGAGGAGAGAGAAGAGAGAGAGAGAGAGAGAGAGAGAGAGAGAGAGAGAATATGAATGGATTCCATTGCCATGTCCATAAAACCATATGGTCCCCCAAAAACTCTTTTGTTTCGCTTTGGTTTTATTAATAGATAGACCACTATTTGCAGAGGAAATTAAAAATGCAGATTCCCTATCTTGCATTGTTATTTTTTCATTATCTTTTCAAAGATTGTGTATTATACTGATTTATTATGTTTGTAGATAATAGGCTCAGCGCTATTATATGTCCAAATACTTTGACTTCGTTAAATAGCTAGCTCTCTTGTAATCTTATCAGATGTATCTGGAGCTTTTTTATGTATATCATTTTGGAAAATGGACTACATTATTCACGTCTGGAAGAAAAAACTTAAAAACTTTATTATTGATAGTTCTTCGTTGGTTCACTAATTTATTAATACTAGTTCTTCGTTGGTTCGCTTAGTTTGTCAAAACACCTTTTTTCTGGTTTTTAAGAGACTTCCTTGAGCTTGATGGAAACGTCTTCATATTTTCATGAAAGGTCGGTTTCGTGTATCATTTCAATTGCTTCTGTTACTGTTCCTATTATGGAATCTGAATGTTCTCTATAAAGTTACTGCAAACAGATTCATTCACTACATGCGTTCACTTCTCCGCCTGCCTTCTTGTCTGAATAATGGATGTTCATTTTCTCTAAACCAATACATAATCTTACGCAATTTTTTGACGTTAAGATTTTCCATTTTATATGAATATTTCCGTAATTGTTCGACTTCTGCAAATCACGTTTCGTACTTAAATAGATTGACATTACATTATTATTTGCCAGAGGATATTTGATTGTGATGTCATTATGAATTAAAATTAGGTTTATTGCATTGTCAAGTATATTACTAGTTTTTATATGATATTCCTGAAACATAAACACGTGCATTTTCACTGATAGCGGTTGAAAGGTGGACTCGGAGCGTAGAGTAGAAGAAAAAATATTTTTGTACCCTCCATTGCCCAAAAGGCTCTTTTGCACTGGCCAAGGCATTTCAAAGCTCCCTAGGTCAGGTCAGGGCAAAGGAATAGTTGCATATGACTAATAATTTACTGGCTCTGATAATGATATCGAATCCAAATAAGTAAATCAAACACAGGAGGCCTTCCACAGAGTAGGCATTCACAATCGAAGTTTAAATATTTATAATTCATTCATTACACAGTCTCTCTCTCTCTCTCTCTCCTCTCTCTCTCTCTCTCTCTCTCTCTCTCTCTCTCTATAGAGGTTGTAAACCATCATAATTGCAATGTGAGTATTCTCGATTCCGCTTCTTCGAGGAAATAAATTATATAGATAGGTGTAATGTAAATGATTACATAAGTCGATATTCTTTGAAAAAAAAATGCTTTTTATGATGTTTATCCTGTTGATAATGTTGGAATAATTTATTTGTAGATAAAAGGAAACTGACCTTCTTGTAAATTATAAGGGAATTTATGTTATTCTGATCTGGACCTTGAAAAAACTGTTAAATAAACAAATAAGGTGGAAATAATGTAATTAAATACAATTGTGGTCCTACCCCCCAATAATTTTCCTGAATATAGTTTGATTTATAAGTTAAGGCTCAATTGACTTATTCTTTCCCTTGAAAGGAAGTAAAATGCCAGA
Organism: Macrobrachium nipponense; assembly: GCF_015104395.2. Classification (NCBI taxonomy): domain Eukaryota; kingdom Metazoa; phylum Arthropoda; class Malacostraca; order Decapoda; family Palaemonidae; genus Macrobrachium; species Macrobrachium nipponense. The sequence goes on along the minus strand of NC_061089.1, from coordinate 39,681,279 downwards.
ATGGAGTCGTTTGATGCTTTCATTTGCTACATAAAAGTCCGGAGGCAGAGATTGAATTCCTTTTTGCACGACGCTTCGTATTCATTGACAGGAGAAGGGATTTTTGAGAGCGTTTTGGCAGAACACTTATTCGAAGGGAAATTTCAGTCGCCCTTTATTTGCAAGCCCAACCTTTTAATTCCAGTATTTCTTCGAGAAAAATATAGGTTCATACTCTCTTAAAAAGATAAAAAAGCTCAATAAATTTAAACATAATTACTTGTGTGTGCTATTGGCTAACATACTATATGAGAAGGTAGTGTAATTGCCCTTCATAGATTTTTTTTACAATTTTTAATGTCGCTTGTGAACAAATTTTCCTAGAGAAAGTTTCATTTGATAAGTTTCAGTCTTCAGAGTAATTAAAAAGCAGGATATAGCCTAATGCAGAACTGCTAAGATAGGCCAGCATATAATTTCTTTTTTTTTTTCTCTCATTTCATGTAGTAATGTAAACTTTCATTTTTCAATACACATTGCTCTTGCAGTTACGACTTCTGTTAACTGCCAAGACTGCACTGCTACTGCAAATAATAATAATAATATTTTTCAGTTATTATTATTGTTCCATTTTCAGTTTCAAACAAACTACTGTATTGTTCTTAACCTATGATAGG
>NC_061089.1:39655623-39678123 GCF_015104395.2 Macrobrachium nipponense | reverse complement strand
AAAATTGTCATTTTACAAAATGGCCGGCCATTATGCAAAAGGACCAAATTCGTGGTCATTTTGCAAAATGACCTAAATTTCTCAAACATTTTTGCAAAATGACCAAGATTTTGTTTTTGGTCAATTTACAAAACAAACAGTATTATTGTTGGCCCGTTTACAAAAATCTCGATACAGCACGCAGCCAGATGGATTAAAAAAGCTTGGTCATTCACTTCTGCCCATCTTAACTTTCTCTTTAATAATTGGTCATTTTACTGTTCACTGATCGTCCCACTACGCGTATTTTACTGACTGTATAATTGTCGGATCATCACTTATTATCCTCCCCCCCAAACCCCTCCCATCTCTCTCTCCACAATAGTAATGGAGCTGACTGGTGACACTGTTGTCAGTAAAGCACTGCTGAAAGCAGGAGAAGACGACCAACTTATTGTAAATCATCTGCTCATAATCAAATTGGTTCATTTACTTGTTTCCCTACTACGGGTGATTGGTACTGTATAAATTGTCCGATCATTCACTTATTATCCCCCACCTCCTCTCCCCCCCCCCCCCCCTCTTCTCTCTCTCTCGTCTCTCCACCCAATAGTAATGGGGAGCTGACTGGTGACACTGTTGTCAGTAAGGCACTGCTGAAAGCCAGTAGAAGACAACCAACGTAGTAATTTGTGTGCATTCAACTAGTTACTTGCTAAAACTTTATACGTTTTTGATGTATTTGAAAGTTCTATTTTCTGAAAATTAATAAAATTAGTTATGTTCCAGGCAGAAATATCTTTTTTGTTACGACTTGTGTACTCGATGCACCGTGCAGTTTTATAGAGATTGGAAAATTCTTTACTGGAGTTGAACTGTGCATTCGTTTCCATTCTACTATATTATTTTTAATAGCGAATGAAAGCAAAGCAATAAAAGTTACCATATTTTCTTGTTTTTATTAGTACAGTAACAAACCATTATTTTCATGTTATCTCCAGATTTTCTTGGAAGATGTTGGGGAAAAACAATTGTTGATTTTCCCATCAGAAATAAAAAACAGAAAATCTTTATATTTTTCTTTTTCGTAACTGGGTATTGATACGATTACTCGTTGGCTGCATGGTATTGTGTTGACCCATATGGACAGAAAAGGTGGGTTAACAAAGCAACGATGCATAACATATTCTCTCTCTCTCTCTCTTCCTCGTCTCTCTCTCACTCTCTCTCTCTCTCTCTCTCGCTCTCTCTCTTTTAAAGGAAACAAATTATAATAAGATCTTAGAAAAAATATCAATGGACATTTGAACAGATAAAAGGAAAGGCAGGCAAGTGGTGAGTTAGTAAATATTGCCCTTCTTTCTGTCTGCCTTAAAATGCAAACACGTGAAAGGTGAGCATGATATCGATGGTAAATATCCACCAAGTATTCGATCTCTAATAATTTATTACATATATCATTAGAGGAAATGAAATTACTTTTTGACTCTAAATGCTGTAATTTGAACTTTTTGAAGGTTATTAAAATATGATTAAAGAATTTCATGTTTCTGAGAGGTTGTAAAAAAGCATTCGCATATATAATACATCTAGCATATATCATACATATATATATATACATATATATATATATATATATATATATATATATATATATATATAGTGTGTGTGTGTGTGTGTGCGCTTGCTTGCTTGCTTGCTTGCTTGCTCGCTCGCGAATGTTTTATTACTCTAGCATTCTCAAGAAAAATGAAATTCTTTAATCATACTTTAATAACTTTTCAAAAGTTGACCAAATATTCAACACACAACTTACGTCATTAAGAGTCCAAAAGTAAGTTTATCTCCTGTAATGATTTATGTAATAAATGATTAAAAATCGAATACTTGGAGGAGTTCTACATTAGATATCGATCTCAACTTTCACGTGTTTGCATTTTAAGGCAGACAAAAAGAATGACAAAATTGATTGTATTTAAAAACTTTATTGTATTTAAAAAAAGTATTTAAGTGTTTACTAAATACATCAATAAAAAGTATTTAAATACCTATCTAAATACTTGCATAAATATATATTTATAAATACAAAATTTAAATACTAATGTATATAAATAGGTATTTAATTACAATTGTATTTACTACTGGCCATCTCTAACCACAAATAATTTGCCGTGCCATTTGAGCATATGGACGAGACGATTATGATAATTTTAACAGACTTAAGTTTATGGATGAGATTTTTATGATGATAATAATAATAACGTTGATGATGATCGATAGAAATCGACGAATAATTACGTTCCATTATGACAATAATAGAAAAAGCTGCACTAATATGGCCTATACCCAAGACAGCAAGATACAAAACATTTAGTAGTTCAGACACAATCAACCACCACTTAGTTCATTCTGAGTCAAGCCTATTTGATCTGGTCACAAGATTGAACCGCGGAACAGAGCTTGAGGACCGAAAGATAAGGTTTACTGGATATCCTTGGGTTGAAAGAAGGCAAAGGATTAGCGAGGACCCCGAGGAAGTGTACAATGGATGGACCGTAGACGATAAAAAGGACTACGAGATATATAAACAGTAAGTCACCGGACTGAAGATCAAATCACAAGAACACTGAAGATAATGACAGGACCTATCATAGGTTAAGAACAATACAGTAGTTTGTTTGAAACTGAAAATGGAACAATAATGATGACTGAAAAATATTATTATTATTTGCAGTAGTAGTGCAGTCTTGGCAGTTAACAGAAGTCGTAACTGCAAGAGCAATGTGTATTGAAAAATTAAAGTTTACATTACTACATGAAATGAGCAAAAAAAAACAAAAAAAAAAAAAAAAATTAAATGCTGGCCTATCTTAGCAGTTCTGCATTAGGCTATATCCTGCTTTAATAATTTGAAGACTGAAACTTATCAATTGAAACTTTCTCTAGGAAAATTTTGTTTCTTTTACAAAGCGACATTAAAATTGTAAAAAAATCTATGAAGGGCAATTACACTACCCTTCTCATATAGTATGTTAGCCAATAGCACACACAAGTAATTATGTTTAAATATTGAGCTTTTTATCTTTTTAAGAGAGTATGAACCTATATTTCTCGAAGAATACTGGAATTAAAAGGTTGGGCTTGCAAATAAAGGGCCGACTGAAATTTCCCTTCGAATAAGTGTTCTGCCAAAACGCTCTCAAAAATCCCTTCTCCTGTCAATGAATACGAAGCGTCGTGCAAAAAGGAATTCAATCTCTGCCTCCGGACTTTTATGTAGCAAATGAAAGCATCAAACGACTCCATTCTGGCATTTTACTTCCTTTCAAGAGGAAAGAATAAGTCAATTGAGCCTTAACTTATAAATCAAACTATATTCAGGAAAATTATTGGGTAGACACACTTGATCAGAATTAACATATATTCCTTTTTAATTTTACTAGTCAAGGTATGTTTCCTTTTATCTACAAATAAGTTATTCCACATTATCAAAAGGATTAAACACTCATAAAAGCATTTTCAAAAGAATATCGGCTTAAGTAATCATTTACATTACACCAATCTACATAATTTATTTCCTAGAAGAAGCGGAATCGAGAATACTCACATTGCTATTATGATGGTTTACAACCTCTATAGAGAGAGAGAGAGAGAGAGAGAGAGAGAGAGAGAGAGAGAGAGAGAGAGAGAGAGAGTTCCTATGATTATGGGTACAATTTCCACTGGCATATCTCATATAGTTCTTATTTATATTTTCAGGTCTTGATACTTATCACTTTTTTTCTCTTCCTTTCTAATCTTCTCTGGTTTCCCATGGTATTGCAACGTCAATGAGTGATACTTTCTTCTTGGTTTTGTCATTCAGGGTCAAGTCTGGTCTATTGGCACGTATCACCCTACCCCATTCTTTTGATGCCCAATAGTCCAGAGGATCATTGCCTCTTTTCTATCACTCTCGCAGGTTAGTGTTCGTACCACTTATTACTGCAAGCTAGCTGGTGTTTCTTGCACAGGGTGCAGTGCATGGCTTTTGCTACTGAATTATGCCTCTTTTTGTACTGGTTCTGTGCAAGCGCCAGGCACTCGCTTGCTATATGGTTCATTGTCTCATCTTTAATATTGCTTTTCCTGCATATGGGCGAGATGTTATTTCCATTTATTGTTCTTTGGACATATTCGGTTCTTAGGGCCTGATATTGTGCTGTTGTTAGCGTTCCTTCTATTTCCTATTAAGTTCTTCCCTATGTAGCCATTGCCATATTTCATCGCTGGCTAGTTCTTTAGTCAGTCCGTGCGTTCTTTTTGTCATTCTCATATCTGTATATTTCTGGATCTTCGTTTACTTTTAGCAGTCCTTCTCATGCACTCATTTTCAGATATTTTCTATCGATGTTGTCGCAGTCCTCTGTGCTTAGTAGCCCTCTCCCTTCTTCCTTCCATGTTATGTAGTATAGTCTGTATGTACTTGCTCTTGGGTGTAGTGCTTTGTGTGTTGTCATGCGTGTTTCCTGTTCTGGTCTATGCAGCGGAGTTCAGCCTTCGTCCACTCCTCTACTCCTGCGCTGTATCTGATTACTGGTACTACCCAGGTGTTTATGGCAGTCTATAATATATATATTATATATATTATATATATATATATATATATATATATATATATTATTATATTATATATATATATCCCTTGTGTGTGCGTAGCTTCATAAGTTATATATTTTGTATTTTATGGAAAAATAGGTAGTTTAAAAATTTTATCTTTTTTATTTTAAACTATTGTTTCTAATCAATACACAAATATGTTTTGAATGTCGCTAACAAAAATCATTTAGGAAATTGCTATTCAGAACTATAAGGAGAAATATATATTTCCTACTTGAAATGAAAATGAAACAATATTGGCCAATGTTTGAAGGCGGAATATATATATATATATATATATATATATATATATATATATATATATATATATATATATATGTATATATATATATATATATATATATATATATATATATATATATACTATATATATATATATATATATATTATATATATATATATATATATTATATATACATATATATATATATATATATATATATATATATATATATATATATATTATATATATATATATATATATAGTAATTTTATTATCTATATATTTATATATATATATATATATATATATAGTATATATATATAGTTATATATATATATATATATATATATATATATATATATATATATATATATATATATATATATATATATATATATATATATATATATATATATATATATATAATATATATATATATATATTATATACACGACACAGGTCAGACGTACAGGGCGTTTATTCACACGATAAAGAAGATCAAGGGCCGGAACACAAAGAGATTCACATTATACTTTAATCGTACGTTTCGTGGCAACATCGCCACATCTTCAGGGATTTTTCTACAAAATAAATTATAAGATGTTAACATAAAATAAGAGCTAATTACAAGATCCAATAGTTGGAAAGTTAAAACAGTTTAATGGTAAAATTAAAACTCTCACACTTAAATTACATGCACACTTGATTAAAACAGACCAGAAGTATCAAACAACTTATAAATGACGAGAAGAACATTTAAAAATTTCAGCCAAATTACACAAACATAAAAGTAAAAACAAATATCATAAAAAGTAAGTTGTATATTCACAAAAGCACAGCCTAAAACAGCTCAACACTTAACCAACCTTTCAGCATCAAAGATAAAAACACGCTAAAAGTAAACAACGTCAAGAGGCACAAGGAATGACGGAATAATTAGGCTAAAAACAAGGGGACAGCAGAGGAATGGTATGTTTAAAGTTGGAACTCGTAGTTTGAGTGTTCAGAGTTTCCAAAATCAACAGTTCGTTGGGTTCCCTTGTTTGGCCAATAATTTTAAAATCTTCGTATTTGACTGTAGCTTTACATTTAATAGTGTGCTCCCTTATATAAGTTGTTTGATACTTCTGGTCTGTTTTAATCAAGTGTGCATGTAATTTCAGTGTGAAAGTTGTAATTTTACCATTAAACTGTTTCAACCTTCCAACTATTGGATCTTGTAATCAGCTCTTATTAAATGTTAACATATTATACTTTATTTTGTAGAAAAATCCCTGAAGATGTGGCGATGTTACGAAACGTAGGATTAAAGCATAATATGAATCTCTTCGTGTTCCTGCCCTTGATCTTCTTTATCATATATATATATATATATATATATATATATATAGATATAGATATATATATATATATATATAGATATTATGTGTGAGAGGAGAGAGAGAGAGAGAGAGAGAGAGAGAGAGAGAGAGAGAGAGAGAGAGAGTTTTGCAAATCTGGGACAGAACTATAATTTTTTTTTTTTTATGTTGCCTGCCGGATGCATCGCACAAAGTTCACGGAATTCCTCAGTGAATTTCTTTCCTTCTTTACCAAACATTTTTATTTCAGAATAGAGGAAAGGTAAATAATGCAATATACAAAATAAAATAATACTTGATCGTTTCACTGGCTTTTAAGCAGCAGATTAATCACCAATGTTTATCTATTAGCTTTGTGTTTTTTAAACAATGGTTAGGAGAATTATTCGTGAATCATAAATCTGAAATGAATATTTGCAGCAATGCAATGGAAAATCAGAATGTTTATCTCTTAAAGGCTTTATTTCTCTTCTGATTAGTTTTCGATATTTATAAGACTGACAGATGCTCATACGCTATTTATGGAAAACAAGCTTGAGCATGCAGCAACACATTCACAAAGGAGCCAAACCGCATTCCCTCTCTCTCTCTCTCTCTCTCTCTCTCTCTCTGATCACACCATTCAGGAACATGAATATGGAAAGGCTTTCCGCAACACCCCTGTCATTCGGGAAACGAGCGGCGAAATGAACATAAAAATAATAGTAATTTTTTTCATCCATTTAGCCATTAGGAGATAAATGTTTGAAGGTAAGTGATGGCAATATTATGCCAGATTTGCTACACGATCCCCATCAGCTTTTTTGCGTTTTGTCAGCAGTTAGCAGATTAGATATACCGACCGCTACCTAAAGGAAATGACCGCGCATTATTCCGTCCATAACATTATATTATAAAGGCCCTAATATGCTATTGTTTCTTGCCATTATATATATAATATATGATATATATGTGTATATATATGTTTTTTATCATGCATATTGATCATATAATTATAATCTAATAGAGTATAGATATATTTATATATATTATGGATAACTATATATATGGTATAATATAGAATATAGTAGTTAATATATATATATATATAAAATATATATTTATAATATTATAGATATAGTATATATATATATATTATAATAATATAAGAATATAATATATATATTATATTAATAATTATATATATAGGATATAATAATATGGTATATGATAATATAGATATTATATATATATAACATAAATATTATATTATAATATATATTATATATAATACATATATATATTATATAATATATATATATATAACTATCCTAATTATATATTATAGTTATATAATATCTATTATATATTGCTTTAAAAAAACCACAGATGCACGTGGACTTCATCCATATAAGCGAATAAGCACAGGTAAAAATAATAGGCAGAAATTTCGTAGCCGATCCGCTTTGTCCTTTAATGGGACCTTTTTTTTGTGCGCTCGGCTACGAATTTCTGCCTATTATTTTTCCCTTGGCATTCGCTTCATAAATATATATATATATAGATAATATATATATATATATATTATATATATATATACATATATATATATATATATATATATATATATATATTATATATACTATATATATATATATATATATATATATATATATTATATATATATATATTATATATACTATACACTACACACACACACACACATATATATGATATTATATATATATATATTATATATATATATATATAATAGTATATATTCATATATTAAATATATATATTATGATAAGGACATTAATATTTATGTTAATACTGATGCGATGAGCCATTATTGTAATGAGTCCATACATGGGTGGTAAATCAAATTTAATGTTATGGATGATAATCATCACTGGACTCAGAATAATCAAAGAAATAATCAAACAGATAAGGATGGCTGGTAGATGTTCGTTATCACTTATTATTAACATTATAAACAAAAGTGAAATAGCTACTACCTTGCTAAATAATGGTCTACGGTGTGAAAGGATAATGTGGAATAATTAAACAGAATATTGAATTAACAATAACCCAACTGTAATATTTATATATGTTTACATTATGCTAGTGTTGATTTCATATGCTTTTTATGACCTCACATTCGCCTTTCATCAACTCATGGATCTATTTAATTACATATATATATATATATATATATAATATATATATATATATATATATATATATATATATATATATATATTATATATATTGTTTACAATTATGCTAGCGTTGATTCTATATTCTTTTTATGACCTCACATTCGCCTTTCAACATCACACAGTTGACTCTATTTTAGTTTACAGTAACAGTCATTTCAGAGTTGGGATACGCAAGTTATCTAATTTTACTAATAATAATAGTGATAGTGGTGAAGTCCTCTTACTTTTCATTTCCCGATATAACTAATGATTTCTCATTCTGTTCTGTATTTTACATGAATATCCGGATAATAATAATAATATAATAATAATAATAATAATAATATAATAATAATAATAACTAATAATAATAATAATAATATAATAATAATAATAAAAGAAAAGTAAATTCACAATAGTATGTCTGTTTTGATTTTGTTATTTAAGATTTATAATGATGAGAAGAGGAAGTTGAATATTAATAAAAAAAAATAACTCTTGAGCTGAATTATATCTATAATAACTGCAGAGGAAGAAGAATTGGAAGCGAGGAATATTTAGTATGCATGTAGAAGAGAGAGTAAAATGTAAACGTAGATGAAAGAGGACCAGGTATAGTTTTTTTAACAATCTGGTCGTTATGAAACCTGGGGGATAAAAGGTTGAATAAAGGAGTGAGTTGCTCGGGAGTCTTTTGGGGCAAGAGTTAAAGGAAGACTGAATAATGTGAATGAATCATGAAATTTTAGCTATATATATTTTAGCGCCGAGATATTTTCAGCCATTGATTGCTTCAGATAGTAAACAAGTAAAAATTGCGCCGAAGACAATCAAGTATTCTGTACAGCGTATAATGCTGTCTGTAACTCTCAGCCATGGCACAGTGGTGGCCTGTGTTATTGGCACCTATACGTTGCCAGACGCACGATCTATGTATATGTGTGTGTACGCACATTGACGTGTTTCATTAATCCTCGTTTTGCTGTGTGAATAACTTCTACTTATGCTTACTGTAGTTTTCAAAAGTGGTTATGACTACTGCGATCAATTATTATATGAATACATAATCATTTCTAAAGATAAGAATAAAAAAAAACGCTTTTCATATAGTTCTAAAGAAGAAATTGAGATGAGGAATTCCACTCAAATTCTGAAAGAACTCTTTCAATCTGTGAATAATGTGAATACCACTTTAACCTGCTGGTTATCGGTAGCGTAAATAATCAATGAACGCCGGCCTGGGGGAGAGAGAGAGAGAGAGAGAGAGAGAGAGAGAGAGAGAGAGAGAGAGAGAGAGGGGGGGGGGGGGGGGGGGGGGCAATTAACTCCTATCTGAGAAACGAACAGAATATCGGATTTCAAATTAAGTCTAAGTATAGGAAATCTTAACAAAATGATGGCGAGACCTGAACGTGATAAAATATTTTAATGTAATTTTGTAATGTAATGAATGTTCAAAAAGAGATTTTTTTTCCTTTTAGCACATTTTGTTTTATTATGGGATGGTACTATGCGCCCAGGACAACTCTATATTATGTATGAGTGCTTTTTTTATTAGTATTTATTGAGAACCAGTGAAACACTAATCAAATTATTACACATGCAATTGATTGGAACCGTAAAGGCCTTTTTTCACTAAATCACAATAGTTTTTATACAGTTTCAAAGTGAGAAAAATTGCATTAACAAACCGTGATCCATAGGACGGAAAAGGAAAGCTCTGACGTACTATTTGGACATAAAATTTATAATAAAATAAACAAAGGTTCACATTACAAAGTCGGACCTCTAACTGACGTATTCACCGAAGGGTGAGAACCAAATAAGGCAAACGACGGATAAGGCATATTACATGAAAAGGGGAATATTCGGATGAGGTCTGGGAGAGTCTAATGGATATGGTTTCTCTTGTATCTGCCATAATCAAATAGCTATATCCAAATAAACATAAACTGACGGACATTAATGCTAATGAAAAAATTATCTGGATATTAGTCGATGTTTAACAGATAAACAATATTAATTAGGTAAATGGAATGGATGTTCAGAAAGGCTTCCAGAATCGCTTCTCACATAAATTATGATGCACGATCATTTCATTTCAATGCTCATAACTTGAAGACATTTTTCAGTTCAAGTGATTACGTTATGTAAAGGGGCCCAGAATAGCATTGATGGTGTAACAGATGAAAAGTGACCAGTATTTATTTCACTGGATAATTAAAATAACTTTAAATCCGTTTAATCGTCCATTACATTCATTCATTTTCACCGTATTCAAGCCTCTTATTGTTTTCTGAAAATGAAGTGCTCCTGGTACGAAAAAAAGAAAAAATTTGTTTTTACGTGAAAATTGTGTCCTTGGAGGCTAATGGCATTTCTTTCAACTCATTTTCATGATTATTATTATTAATAACAATAAACGTTATTAAAACAGGAAGGAAATTTGTAAGGCTATTTCCAGTGAAATGTAGAAAATGTGATAAACAGCGCCCTGCGAATCTCGTGGGTTTTCACACGGCATTTGCAGCTGCTCTTTCTTCAAAAATTGCAAGGAATAAATCTGTTGATACTTTTTCCGATGTGTTTTATGCATTTAGCAAAAACCAACAGAACAGAACCAAACCGTCCGTCAAACAAACATGAATTACAGACAGAATTCATTATAGTATAGGTATGCTTGCTGAATGCGCTATATATAACGTCGTTAATCATAAACGTTTTTTATTCATGTCAATTTTGTCTTACTCTCCTACTGTAAACTTTCCGAGATCACGAGGACTCAGGGAGGAAATATTTTGAACCGATAACCTTATCTTAAGACAGCTCTAACAAGTCACTTATTAAAAGTAGTCGTTCACTCTGCTGAATATGCAATGTACGATAAGGGGTCACTAGATTTAAATCACTTTAAGGAGAAATCCTTTGATTTTCGGGTTTTTCCACAAAATATAGGAGGCATGGAACTACACAGAAATGATAATAAAATGAGTGATTTTTTTTTTTATCAGGAAATATTTAAAGAAAGTCGTTCGTTACCCTGTGGCGTCAATTCTCTTACCAATATAGTTTCTTGGTGTCACATGAAATCTCCGTCGATTATTTACATTAATGTTTTTGCTGTTTTCGTTGTTGATTTTAATGAGAATACCTTACTTAGGTAAACATGTCTCGATTATTTACTGTTTACCTTAGCAAACACAAGAAATTATTCTAAATTGGCTAACGTCCTCTTTTACAGATTATTTTTGTTACAAAATATTTCAGCATATTTGTAATAAGTGGTTTCTGTTATTGATTTTACATATGATTATCGAGTATAGATTAAGACATTTCATTTCACTAACAACAAGGTAAAAAGCAAATCTTAATTATTAAATATACAATCAAGCACGTATCGTCAGTGATTTATAATAATTTAATCTCATTAACATATATCCAATTCAGACTGAATTTGCATTTGACCTAGAAGCTTCGTCATGGACACTAGATCATTATCCAAACCAGAATTTTACCCAGCAAATCTAAATATGATTATGCCACAGCACATAACCGCATATCATTAGTGAATTAATTTGGCATTCCGTGAAAACGCCTGAGTAGATCATTTTCCTTCTTAAACTTTTAAATAAAGGAGAGAGAGAGAGAGAGAGAGAGACTGAACTAACTGGTGGTTAATTGTGTCTGAACTACTCAATGTTTTGTTTCTTGCTGTCTTGGGTATAGGCCATAGAAGTGCAGCTTCTTCTATTATTGTCATAATGGAACGTAATTATTCGTCGATTTCTATCGATCATCATCAACGTTATTATTATTATCATCATAAAAATCTCATCCATAAACTCAAGTCTGTTAAAATGATCATAATCGCCTCGTCCATATGCTCAAATGTCATGGCAAATTATTTGTGGTTAGAGATGGCCAGTAGTAAATACAATTGTAATTAAATACCTACTTAAATATATTTGTATTTAAATTTTGTATATATAAATACATTTATGCCAGTATTTAGATAGGTATTTAGATACTTTTTATAATGTATTTAGTAAACACTTAAATACGTTTTTTAAATACAATAAAGTTTTTAAATACAATCAATTTTGTCCTTCTTTCTGCCTGCCTTAAAATGCAAACATGTGAAAGGTGAGCACGATATCTAATGTAGAACTCCTTCAAGTATTCGATTTCTAATCATTTATTACATAAAGCATTACTGGAAATAAACTTACTTTTGGAATCTTAATGACGTAAGTTGAGTGGACTATTTGGTCAACTTTTGAAAGGTTATTAATGTATTATTAAATAATTTCCTTTTTCTTGAGAATGCTAGAGTAATAAAACATTCGCGAGCGAGCAAGCAAGCAAGCAAGCGCACACACACACACACACTATATATAATAAATTAATATATTATCTATATCTATCATAGATATATATATAGTAATAATATAATAATATATCTATTCATATATTATAATTTATTATAATAATATATATAATATATATATATATATATAATATATTATATATATATATATATATGCTATATACATATGTATATATGCATATGCTTTATTACTCAAGCACTCTCAAGAAACGTGAAATTCTTTAATCATATTTTAATAACCTTTAAAAAGTTCAACTAACGGCATTTAGAGTACAACAGTAATTTTATTTCCTCTAATAATTTATGTAATAAATTATTAGAGATCGAATACTTGGTGGAGATCTACCATCGATATCATGCTCACCTTTCACGTGTTTGCATTTTAAGGCAAACAGAAAGAATGACAATATTTATTAACTCACCACTTGCTCCTTTATCTGTTCAAATGTGGTTTGACCTTCATGACTTATTCCGTGTAGATATTTCCTTCGTATTCAATATTAACATTGAATATTAGATTCTAGGATGGGAGAGGAAGCATAAGAGAATCTCCTTACAAAACAAGTGATTAATAAAAAGTGCAACATCGTAAGGTCGTACTATGGTCTTTTGTATTGATTTCTTTTTAAACTTGAAATATTCTGAAGGCTTAATTCCTAGTCCATTGATATTTTTTGTAAGATGTTATTATAATTTGTTTCCTTTTGAGAGAGAGAGAGAGAGAGAGAGAGAGAGAGAGAGAGAGAGAGAGAGAGAGAGAGAGAATATGTTATGCATCGTGCTTTTCACCTTTCTGTCCATATGGGTCAACACAATACGATGCAGCCAACAAGTAATCGTATAAATACCGAGTTACGAAAAAGGAAAATATAAAGATTTTCTGTTTTTTATTTCTGATGGGAAAATCAACAATTGTTTTTCCCCAACATCCTCCAAGAAAATCTGGAGATAACTTGAAAACAATGGCTGTTACTGTACTAATAAAAACAAGAAAATATGGTAACTTTTATTGCTTTGCTTTCATTCCCTATTAAAAATAAATATAGTAAAGATGGAAACGAATGCACAGTTCAACTCCAGTAAAGAATTTTCCAATCTCTATAAAACTGTACGGTGCATCGAGTACACAAGTCGTAACAAAAAAGATATTTCTGCCTGGTTCCAAAAATATTTGCGAGGAAAGGAATTATCTTAAATTCTCTTTTACAGTGTCTCTATTAATGTATGCATGTATGTTTGTTTGTTTATACAGACATACAGATATGGAAATCCATACACACTCATTACACAGGCGTATGCACTAACTATATATATAGATATATATGCATACTATATATATATATATATATATATATATATATATATATATATATATATATATATATATATATACATATATATATATATATATATATATATTATATATATAGCTTATATATATATATATATCTATATATAGACTATATATGATATATATATACATATAATACATATATATATATATATATATATATATATTATATATAGATGACATAGATATAGATATAGATATAGATATAGATGATATAGATATAATATATATATATATATATATATATATATATATATATATATATATATATATATTATATATTAGTTAGTGCGTACGCCTGTGCAATGAGTGTGTATGGATTTCCATATCTGTATGTCTGTATAAACAAACAAACATGCATACATACATTAATAGAGACACTGTAAAAGAGAATTTGAAATAATTCCTTTCCTCGCAAATATTTTTGGAACCAGGCAGAAATATCTTTTTTGTTACGACTTGTGTACTCGATGCACCGTACAGTTTTATAGAGATTGGAAAATTCTTTACTGGAGTTGAACTGTGCATTCGTTTCCATCTTTACTATATTTATTTTATAGGGAATGAAAGCAAAGCAATAAAAGTTACCATATTTTCTTGTTTATATTAGTACAGTAACAGCCATTGTTTTCAAGTTATCTCCATATTTTCTTGGAGGATGTTGGGGAAAAACAATTGTTGATTTTCCCATCAGAAATAAAAAACAGAAAATCTTTATATTTTCCTTTTTCGTAACTCGGTATTTATACGATTACTCGTTGGCTGCATCGTATTGTGTTGACCCATATGGACAGAAAAGTGAAAAGCACGATGCATAACATATTCTCTCTCTCTCTCTCTCTCTCTCTCTCTCTCTCTCTCGTCCTCTCTCTCTCTCTCTCTCTCTCTAAAACGAAACAAATTATAATAAGATCTTAGAAAAAATATCAATGGACTAGGAATTAAGCCTTCAGACTATTTCAAGTTTAAAACGAAATCAATACAAAAGACCATAGTACGACTTTACGATGTTGCACTTTTTATTAATCAATTGTTTTGTAAGGAGATTCTCTTATGATTCCTCTCCCATCCTAGAATCTAACATTTAATGTTGATATCGAATACGAAGGAAATATCTACACGGAATAAGCCATGAAGGTCAAACCACATTTGTACAGATAAAGGAGCAAGTGGTGAGTTAAGAAATATTGTCATTCTTTCTGTTTATATATATATATATATATAATATATATATATATATATATATATATATATATATATATATATATATGATCTACATATATAGATATATAATATATATATATATATATATATATCTAAAGAGGTGAGGGGGAATGGCTAATAATATGTTTAAAGTGTATAATAATAAGTCACATAGCTGTACTCGCCTAGAGACAAGGGGTGGTACACTGCAAAGTTCACATGGGAGAGAAAGGTATTTGCTGAACAAGCAACTTGTCTCAGAGGTCGTTCCCCGTTTGCGAGGCATGTGCATTCGTTTGAACGCGTATTGCAAGCCTACTGGTTCAGGGTACTTGTGGAAGACGCATTCTTTGTGCAAAGGAGAGAACAAGCAGTTGCTCGAAGTGTCGGGAGAAAACGCCCATCGAAAAGTCAAGGCACGTTCTATAAAAACTTAGAAAATCTGCTACCTTTTGGAAAAGAGAGAGAAGTGTGGAAATATTCTCTTTACGTAAATACTTTGAAAAGAGTGACGTGGGGTGTCTATATAACTATTATATTTATTACAGATGGGTCCGATTCCATGGTTGATTAGGAATGGTATTCTCTAACTGATAACTGACGAAATACTAGACAATGTGACTTGTTTGGGGTTGAGAGTGTAACCTTAGTCAGGAAGGTAAGAATGTTATCTTATTGGTTTTCTTATGGACAGATTTGGGTATTTATGCCATTATGACTTGTTAATCATTTTGTTCTTTGTTATAACCAATTGCTTTGGGAAATAAATGATATTTTTTATATTTACGCAGTCTTAATAAGCCTCGTGACATTTTACAGACAGGGCACCGTTGGCAACAGGTAAGAGTTCCCAGTTTGTGTAGTTTAGGGAATAAAGGGGGCCGTAACATATATATATATATATATATATATATATATATATATATATATATATATATATATATATATATATATATATATATATATATATATATATATATATGATATATATATATATATATATATATATATATATATACATACATACATACATACACACACATAGGCAAAAGCCACGAAGGAAATTGAAACAATAGAGTACCGCTGCAAGGCCTTTCGACTTCTTGTCTTTGACTAAGCTGACTGATATTAATATGACAGTAAGTTTACAAAGAGTGCTCTTATAAATGACAGATAGGGATTATAAAGAAAAATATGTACCTGGAATCCAACGCACCTGGAGGATTAGTAGACCTACCCATAACAAGGGTGCAATTTAAAGGGTTTACAGAAGATTAAGTCCAACTACTCGGAAGCAGAGACAAGACAATTAAGAGGATTATACAGGGCAGTGACTGACCTCAACACATTTTATAAAAATACGATAATAAAAAAAAAATTATCTCGCAAAGTGAAAATTTTTTGCAAAACACATATTAAAAATACAGATGCAAAGAAAATATCTTTAAGGCAACTCATTTGTAATTAAGTCAGTGATTTTGTCTGTAAGGTCATTCTTAAACATTTGATTTATACAAGGGTTCAAATAATACAAGTCAGTGAGCTAATGTTAAAATTACAATTAGAAGTAAGTTGTATAATTGGGGATTCTAAAAGATTTCGTGAAAGACATCATTTGATCTAGCGATTACTGAACTGCCAGTCCATTTTTATCCTGCCACCAGATAGATATATATAAATGCGTGTGTGTTAGTGCGTACGTCTGTGTAATGAGTGTGTACGGATCTGCATATTTGCGAGAAGCATTACTTAGGGCTTACGACATATCCTACTTCGCGACGAAAGGGGGGAAAATGCTGCAAATAAATTTTAATCTCCTCCTCTTGAGTATGCAGTAACTAGCAAAAAAGAAAGGCTGTTCTTTGTTGCTTCTTGCATGAGCCAGCAGGCACCTCTCTCTCTCTCTCTCTCTCTCTCTCTCTCTCTCTCTCTCTCTCTCTATCCAGCTTGTTTGGAGAATGTTTGACTGAAAATTGACCAAACTTTCCTCCATAATGTAACTCATTTCAGGTTTTCTAGGATTCACTAAAGGAATTTCGAGAACTTCATTTGCTTTAAAATTTAAAATTTTTCGCTCTTCCACTTGTCTGTTTACTCTATTTTGTCGTCTCTTTTCATTAGATATACTTTGCAATCTTATATCCCATAATCCCCCTACTTTCATCTCTCTCTCTCTCTCTCTCTCTCTCTCTCTCTCTCTCTCTCCATGACGCTGCGATCTTCTCTTCCGTATATGTATTTTGAATTGTGTATGTATTACTATCATGAATTTTAATTCCTACGGTGTCTTAAACAATGATGATAAAGATGAAATGATTTAAACTCGTGAGAGTTGCCTTGACTATCCGTAGAAAGTGTTGGGCTTGAAAAGTCAAGATTAGAAATGAAAATGGTCATTTCCTAAAACATGCCATCTCATGGAACATCTACTACTTGTCAAGTGTACTCTTCTACCTTCTATAGTTAATTTCTGCTCCTTGTTAATCTTGAACCAGGACGCTAGTGTCTACTTAAAGTTTCATTAAAACTTAATACTTCGCAAAGCAGGGCCGTTAACCAGGGAGGGACTCGAG
Organism: Macrobrachium nipponense; assembly: GCF_015104395.2. NCBI lineage: Eukaryota > Metazoa > Arthropoda > Malacostraca > Decapoda > Palaemonidae > Macrobrachium > Macrobrachium nipponense. Next base: position 39,660,207 of record NC_061089.1, on the reverse strand, counting down.
GTTCCTTAAAAACAGTGGTGACTCGACATGCGTACATAAACTCTTGCCGTAGCGTTTCATAACATTCCGCCTTTAGGACTTGAATAAGACCTCATGATTAAACACGGAGACGATGGGGCCTTGGTCTAATAGTGTGTTGAAATTCAACGAATTGTTATACTTTGAACAGTCTCCGAAGTACGTTGTGTTCGTTTGATAAGTAAGAAACGGTAATAAATATGTATAGTATGAGAAATTTATCATGTGAGAGGCTTTGCAAACCTACTGTAGTTTTTTCCTTCTTGATAATTCCGTATTTCGTGGTTTTTCTCTTTTCAGTAAGCAGGGAGTGTATTCCAAATCACAAAGCCTAATTAGATTTTATTTTATTTTCTAAGTGAAAGAATATGTTTATCTTCTGCTAATAATAATAATAATAATAATAATAATAATAATAATAATAATAATAATAATAATAATAATAATAATAAACTCAAAACTCAATGGCGGAAATATGATAAAAGCCATAAACACATGGGCAGTGCCAGTAATCAGATACAGCACAGGAATAGTGGAATGGACGAAGACAGAACTCCGCAGAATAGATCAGAAAACCAGGAAACATATGACAATACACAAAGCACTACACCCAAGAGCAAATACGGACATACTATACATAACACGAAAGGAAGGAGGGAGAGGACTACTAAGTATAGAGGACTGCGTCAACATCGAAAATAGAGCACTGGGGCAATATCTGAAAACCAGTGAAGACGAGTGGCTAAAGAGTGCATGGGAAGAAGGACTAATAAAAGTAGACGAAGACCCAGAAATATACAGAGACAGGAGAAAGACAAACAGAACAGAGGACTGGCACAACAAACCAATGCACGGACAATACATGAGACAGACTAAAGAACTAGCCAGCGATGACAATTGGCAATGGCTACAGAGGGGAGAGCTAAAGAAGGAAACTGAAGGAATGATAACAGCAGCACAAGATCAGGCCCTAAGAACCAGATATGTTCAAAGAACGATAGACGGAAATAACATCTCTCCCATATGTAGGAAGTGCAATACGAAAAATGAAACCATAAACCACATAGCAAGCGAATGCCCGGCACTTGCACAGAACCAGTACAAAAAGAGGCATGATTCAGTGGCAAAAGCCCTCCACTGTAGCCTGTGCAAGAAACATCAGCTACCTTGCAGTAATAAGTGGTACGAGCACCAACCTGAAGGAGTGATAGAAAACGAACAGGCAAAGATCCTCTGGGACTATGGTATCAGAACGGATAGGGTGATACGTGCAAACAGACCAGATGTGACGTTGATTGACAAAGTCAAGAAGAAAGTATCACTCATATGTATGTCGCAATACCATGGGACACCAGAGTTGAAGAGAAAGAGAGGGAAAAATGGATAAGTATCAAGATCTGAAAATAGAAATAAGAAGGATATGGGATATGCCAGTGGAAATCGTACCCATAATCATAGGAGCACTAGGCACGATCCCAAGATCCCTGAAAAGGAATCTAGAAAAACTAGAGGCTGAAGTAGCTCCAGGACTCATGCAGAAGAGTGTGATCCTAGAAACGGCACACATAGTAAGAAAAGTGATGGACTCCTAAGGAGGCAGGATGCAACCCGGAACCCCACACTATAAATACCACCCAGTCGAATTGGAGGACTGTGATAGAGGGAAAAAAAAAAAAAATAATAATAATAATAATGTTGAAAGTTATTGCTGCATCAGCTGCATTCAGTTTATATAGAGTTTTCGCTATTGATTTCTCTTAGCTACTGCATCGGGCCAGTAACCGATGTTTATCACCTTAGGAAGGAAAACTTGTCTTAGATCAGGGAGTAGTTTTATTTCTATGTGCGAGTGGTAACTCAAATGTGGATATCATGATCCGTAGAGATTGCTAAATTAGATACAAGTTGAATATTTTGTTGTTATGCCAACATTTCTCTTAGTTCCCACTGAGTATGGTCACAGCAGAGGGTGTGAGTAGAATGATGTTCTTCTGGGCTCTATTCTTTATATAGTCGATAGTCAGCAGGGGTCAACTGCATGCTGACTTTTGATTGGCCGAGCCGAGGTGGAATGTGGGCTGCCTAATGGCTGGCGAGAGCCGAGAGGTTCCTTCAAGCCAAGTTCTCAGGCACGTTTGTTACGCTGTTGCAGTCTTGCTGACCGGCGGGGTTGGTGCTTGATGTCACAAATTCTCATTAGTTGCAGGATGGTTCACATGATCTTGCATTGCTGGGCCGGAAGTGTCGCTTGCGCTGGTGTCAGGTGCTGGTTTCTGTCTTGTTGGTCATCTTATATTGCTGGGAAGGAAGAGAACTTCCTGTGTTGTATTTAGTGAGGACTTTTCTTCTTGGATTAAGAGTGCCTCCATCAGTCTTGAGCGTTGCGAGCTGGGGCCCTTCCAGTTATCGTGGTGTCCTTGATAATTACATCTCTGGTGATGTGTTCTTAGTGGGAGTTTCTCATATGGAGTTTTATTGCACCTTCTTAAGCATGACAGGAAATTCTCTTTAACAGTTTCACAGTAGTCATACCTATGCATGAGCCGGGACATGCGCCGACGTGGCATTTGGAATGGTACACCACATTTGTCTGTCTAAGGGGATCTCTTATCAGCGGGGCGGGGTAATTCTTCATAATCATGTTTCTCGTGCGCCTATTCTAGTAATAGATGACAAGGTCCAGTTTGGTGGTGGATACGTTGACGCAGAGAATTCTCTTCACAGCATCCTTGTCTTCTCAGTATTGTGGGTGCATTCTGGCTTTGTAATATAATCTGATTCTTTCTTGTAGATGGGGCTGGGGACGTTTTCGTTCGTATCACCAATTCAATGATGCACGTATTTCTTTGTTGACTTGCTTGTTGGAGTATCCATTGTTCACAAGCATTTTAGAGACGCGATCAAGTTCTCTGCGGGTTTCTTGCCAGGTAGAACAGTGAGTGAAGGCCCTTCTTACGGAGGCCTTGATGGTGGTGTTCTTGTACCTTGCGTAAGTTAGTCAGCTTCGTATTTACAGAAGTTCTTAGTCTGTCTTTCCGTCTAGCAGATAAAGACGTCGAGAAAGGGCAGCTGACCACTGCTACTAAAATCAACGGTATAGTTCAGCGAACTGCATTGCTGGAATGTGCTTTGGATCGCTTCTACCTCATCCTCGTCATCTGCCTACGCGAAGATGTCGTCGACGTAGCGGGCATACTTGCGCGGCCTTCGTATGTGGGAAAAGACTCGTTCTTTTACCATTCCCATATAAAAGTTTGCGAAGAGCACACCCAAAGGCGAGCCCATTGCCACACCATCTTTCTTTTTGTACATATGGCCATTATGGGTGGAAAAAGGGGCCTTCTTTGTGCATGTCTCAAGGAGGGTCCGTAGTGATCCTTCCGGGATATTCAGCTGGGGTGTAGAAGCGTCCCTATACACACGTTCGATGATGAGGTCAATGGCCTCGTCTACTAGCACGTTAGTAAATAGGGATTCAACGTCTAAGGGGAGTTTCTGATTTCTTGTCGATATATGTGTATATACATATATATATGATATATTATGTATATATATATATATATATATATATATATATATATATATATATATATATATTTATATATATTAGTGGATGATAGTGTATTCTCGATTATTTGTGATGCGTAAAGTAATGTATGAGGGAGAAATTACTTCTAATCTATTCTTGTATTTTAGGTTTCATCCGGTATTCAAAGTTTCCTCCAAGCCACCAAACATCTTTGTACTTTTATTTTCAAGCAAACATATTAATCCATTCCTCAAAGGCTGTCTTCCCAGTCTCAGATATGGTTTATAGAACAGTTCATCTATGTAAATTTTTAACAAAGGAAACCTCTCGCCTTTCCTTGTCAAGAAGCTTTATTGTATTGAATTGAGATGCACTGGCAACCTGTTTGTCGGATGCTTTTAATTTCAACCTAAATATGGCGATGACATAGTGACCACAACTGACATTAGTCACCGTCTTTTCATCTTTCGTTTAATTAATCTCGCCATTTGGTTTTTATCACTGCCATCTGGAGACATCTGACATCTGGATATGTCCAATAGTATCCACTGATGTTCTTGTACTGGAAAATGGTAACTGTGCAATTTGAAACATAAACGAATAAAATGCGCCCCATTATCACTTGCAGAATCTCCCAGGTCTTCCCTGGTCTCTACATCCTTCCTACATTTATTGTTGCTATAACTAAGCTTCATTAGAACACAACATACAATTTTTGTAAACGGCATGAGAAGGTCAATAAAACAAACAAAAGAAGGCGGCGCCGCGGCAGTCAAAACAAAACAAGTGAAATAAGTGTTTATGAAGCTCTTCCTCGCCACATAAAGAGACGAGGAAGTGTTGGCATAAAACACCTGAGAATAGTCGTTTCGTCGCGAATCATGAAACTTATTGCACAAGTTTCCGCGAGTTAAGTGCTTACGGGAACAAACTGGAAAGGAATAGCAGGTAATATTGACGGCATTGCCCAACTTTGTACAGTTAATATGAAATGCAGTCTGATGAACGCTTAAGAAAAATACTTTCGTTAATTAATT
>NC_061089.1:39640623-39650623 GCF_015104395.2 Macrobrachium nipponense | reverse complement strand
ACTGTTAAAAAATTCAAAAAAAAAAATAATTTTTAACCCCTGTTCACCCCCTGTTATTCTTTAACCCTGTTCATTTTCTTAAAAAAAAAAAAACTGTATTCTTAACCCGTCCCCTGAAACAATTTTAGCTGTTATTCTTTAACCCTGTTCATTTTACCCCTGTTATTCTTTAACCCTGTTCAAAAAAAATTTTAACCCCCTGTTTTATTCGTTTTACCCTTTGTAGTTCATTTGTTTACTGTTATTCTTTAACCCTGTTCAATTAAAAACTTTATTCTTTTAACCCTTGTTTTCATTTTAAAAAACTTTATTATTCTTTAACCCTGTTCAATTTTACAATTTTAACCCTGTTATTACCCTTTTAACCCTGTTCAATTTTACATTGGCCCCTATTCTTTAACCCTGTTCAATTTTACCCCTTGTTATTCTTTAACCCTGTTCAATTTTACCCCCTGTTATTCTTTAACCCTGTTCAATTTTACCCCCTGTTATTCTTTAACCCTGTTCAATTTTACCCCTTGTTATTCTTTACCCTGTAGTTTTATTCTTTGTTTTATTTTACTTTCCCGTTGCTATTTTCAAGCACTGTTTAAAGTTTTACCCCCTTGTTCTTTAACCCTGTTCAATTGACTTGTTTAATTCTGCACCCCTGTTCAATTTTACCCTGTTTTACCCCCTTCTTTAACCCTGTTCAATTTACCCTGTTTGTTTTCAATTTTCCCTGTTATTTTACTTTTTCCCCCTTGCCCTTATTCAGCATGTTCTTTACCCTGTTCTTTTCTTCAACCCTGTTTTTCATTTTCCCCTGTTATTCTTTAACCCTGTTCAATTTTACCCCCTGTTATTCTTTAACCCTGTTCAATTTTACCCCCTGTTATTCTTTAACCCTGTTCAATTTTACCCCCTTGTTATCTTAACCCGTTCATTTACCCCCTTGAATTATTCTTTAACCCTGTTCATTTTAACTTTTTTGTTAATTTTTCCCCCTTCTTTAACCCGTTTCAATTTTTTACCCTGTTATTCTTTAACCCTGTTTCAATTTAACACCCCCTGTTATTCTTTAACCCTGTTCATGTTTTTTAAAACCCTCCCCCTTTTCCCCCTGTTATTTATTCTTTTAACCCTGTTCAATTTTTTAAACCACCACCCTTGTATTCTTTTTCTTTAAAAAACTGTTCATTTTTACCCCCTGTTATTCTTTAACCCTGTTCCCCTGAATTTTAACCCCTTGTTATTCTGTTATTCTTTTAACCCTGTTCATTTTTAACCCCTGTTTTACCCCCTTGTTATTCTTTAAACCCTGTTCAATTTTACCCCCTTGTTATTTTTAACTTTACCCTGTTTTCAATGTTTTACCCCTTGTTATTCTTTAACCCTGTTCATTTTTACCCTTGTATTTTCCCCTTCACCCTGCCTTGTTCAAATTATTTTCCCCTGTTAATGTTCTTATTACCCCCTGTTTTCATTTTACCCCCCTGTTATTCTTAACTAACCCGTTCAATTTTACCCCTTTTATTCTTTAAAAAACCCTGTTCAATTTTACCCCTTGTTATTCTTTAACCCTGTTCAATTTTACCCCTTGTTATTCTTTAACCCTGTTCAATTTTACCCCTTGTTATTCTTTAACCCTGTTCAATTTTACCCCTTGTTATTCTTTAAACAAATGTTCAAGTTTTACCCCCTTGTTTTTTATTCTTTAAAACCTGTTTCCAAATTTTAACCCCCTGTTATTCTTTAAACCCTGTTCAATTTTACCCCCTGGGTTTTATTTCCTTTAACCCGTGTTCCATTTTACCCCCTTTGTTATTCTTTAACCCTGTTCAATTTTACCCCCCGTCTTATTCTTTAAACCCTGTTCATTTTACCCCCTTGTTAATTCTTTAACTGTTCAATTTTACCCTTGTTATTCTTCAAAACCTGTTTTAAATTTTACCCCATTATTCTTAACCCTGTTTCAATTTTACCCCCTTGTTATTCTTTAAACCCTTTTCAATTTACCCCCTGTTTATTCTTAAAAAACCCTGTTCGTTTTATTAAAAATTTTACTTAAAATTTTAAATTTTTAAAAATTTTTAAGTGAAAAAAGATTTAATTCATTTTCCCAAAAAAAAAAAAGAAAACAAATTCAATTTTAAAAAAAAAATTTTGATTTAATTAATTTTATTAAAAATAAATTTAATTAATTTTAAAAAAAAATTAATTACCCTCAAATTTTAAACCCATTTTTAAAAAAATTTTAAAATTTTAAAATTTAAAAAATTTTTTTAAAAAAGTTCAATTTTAAAAATTAAATTAATATTCAATTTTAAAATTTTTTAAAATTTAAAACCCAATTTTAAAAATTTTTATTTTTTTTAATTTTTTAATTTTTAAAATAAGTTTACTTTAATTATTTTAAAGTTGAAAAAAAAAAAAATTTAATTAATTTATTTATTTTAATTTTATTTTAATTTTAAATTTTAAATTTTTAAAATTTTAAAATTTTTATTTTATTTTTATTTTTCAAAAAAAAATTTTTAAAAAATCAATTTTAAATTTTAATTTTAAAAAAAAACATTAATTAATTATTTTAATTAAAAATTTAAATTAAATTTTAAAATTAATTTAATTAAAAAAAAAAAAAAAATTTTAAAATTAATTTAAAATTTTTCAAAATTTTAAAAATTTATTTAAAAAGAAAATTTAATTTTTTTAAACAAACCCCAAAAAAAATTTTTTTATTTATTAACTTTAATTTTAATTAATTTAATTTAATTTTAAAATTAAATTTTTTAAATTAATTTTAAAATGTTCAATTTTAACTTATAACCCAAGTTAATTTTAATCAAATTTCAACCCTGTTCAAATTTTAATTAAATTAAATTCAATATTTAAATTTTACAACTTTAATTCCCAATTTAAAAAATTTTAATTTATTTTTAATTTTAATTTTAATGTTAAAACAAAAACAATTTTAAAAAAAAAAAATTAATTAAATTTTAAACCCTTATTTTAAAATTTAAAAAAAAAAAATTTAATTTAAATTTAATTTTTACAAAAAAAAAAAAAATGTTATTACCCCAAAATTTAATTTTAAAATTTTAAAAAAAATTTAATTTAAAAAAAAAAATTTATTATATTAAATAATTTAAACAAATTTTAAAAATGTTAATTTAATGTTTAAAATTTTAACAATTTTTTTAATTTATTTTTACCCCCTTGTTATTAAAAAACAAATTTAACCCCCTTTTAATTTAATTTAATTTTAATTAAAAAATTTAATTTCAATTAAACAAAAAAATCCCTTTTCTAACCTTCACCCCCTTCCAAAACAAATTTTAAAAAACCCAACCCCTAAAGCTTTAATTCCAAAAATTTTAAAATTAACATTTTTATTTTCCCCCTGTTACCAACCCCATTTTCCCAATTTCAACCCTCAATTTTCTTATTTAAGCAATTTTCCCCACACAATTTTACCCCATATCTTTAACACAATTTTACCCCAATTCAAAACCAATTATTTTTACCCCTTTAATTATTAAACCCATTTTTCTTACCCCACTTTAACCCTGCAACCAACAACTTTAAACCCCCTGTTATTTTCTTTGCTTTACCCCTTTTAAACCAAAAAAAAAACTTTTTTATTTTCAAACAAAACCACAATTTTACAAAACCCATTCAAAAACCCTTCAAACCCCAAAATTTTACCCCAACCCCATTTTAAAAACTTGTTTTTTAATTCAATTTTACCCCCTACAATCCCCCACTTAAAAACATTTCAACGCCCTCACCCCCTTACAATTTTCAAAACACCTTATTACACCCTTAATTTTAAACCAAAAACCCGTTAAAATTTTATTAAAACCCAATTTTAAATTAATTTAAATAAATTTTACCCCTGTTCTTTCCTTTTTCTGTTCCAATTTTCCCTGTTATTCTTTACCCCTGGTTTTTTCACTTTTACCCCTTGTTATTCTTTCAACCCTGTTCAAATTTTTTACCCCTTGTTATTCTTTAACCCCTGTTTCAATTTTACCCCCTTTTATTCTTTAACCCTGTTCAATTTTACCCCCTTGTTTTCTTTCCCCTTTAACCCTGTTATTTATTACCCGCCCCCTGTTCTTTACCCTGTTCAATTTTCCCCCTTGTTATTCTTTAACCCTGTTCAATTTTACCCTTGTTATTCTTTAACCCTGTTCAATTTTACCCCTTGGCTTATTCTTTACCCCCTGTTCAATTTTACCCCTTGCTTTATTCCCTAACCCGTTTCAATTTTTAACTTGTTTATTCTTTTACCCTGTTCAATTTTACCCTTGGATTCTTTAACCCTGTTCAATTTTACCCCCTTGTTTTCTTTAACCCGTTTCCAATTACAAGCCCCCTGTTATTCCTTGGAACCCTGTTCAATTTTGTTACCCCCTGTTTTCTTAACCCTGTTCGTTTTAACCCTTGGATTTTTCCCCTTCCTTTAACCAGTTCAATTTTACCCCTTGTTTATTCTTTAACCCTGTTTCAATTTTTAAACCCCCCTGTTTATTCTTTAACCCTTGCACTTGTTTACCCTGTTATTCTTTAAACCCTGTTTTCAAAATTTTGCTTTTATTATTTCTTTTAACCCTGTTCAGTTACTTTGTTTAATTTTCCCTTGTTACCCTGTTCAATTTTACCCTTGTTATTCTTTAACCCTGTTCATTTTACCCCCGGTTATTTCAACTGTTCCTAACCCCCTGTTAATCTTTGAACCCTGTTCAATTTCCCCTGTTATTCTTTAACCCGGTTCAATTTTACCCCCTTGTTAATTTCTTTAACCCGGTTGCAAGTTTGGACCCCCTGTTTTCCTTTTAACCTTGTTCAAGTTTTCCCCCTTGTTTAAGTCTTTAATAACCCCCGTTACTTTTACCCCCTGTTAGTTTTCTTTAACCCTGTGCAATGTTTTAAACCCCCTGTTATTCTTTAACCCCTGTTTTGTCCCCATTTTACCCCTTTTATTCTGTTACCCTGTTCAATTTTGTTACCCCCTTTTTTGATTCTTTGGTACCCTGTTTCTTTTACCCCTTGGTTTAGTTCTTTAACCCTGTTCAATTTTACCCCCTTTTATTCCTGTCACCCCTTGTTGCAATGACCCCTGTTTTAAATTCTTTAACCCCCTTCTTGTGTTCAATTTTACCCCTTGTGATTTTCTTAACCCTGTTCAATTTTACCCCCTTGGGTTAGGCTTGTTTAAACCCGTTCATTTTACCCCGTGTTAGTTTTCGTAACCCGTTCATTTACCCCTGTTATTCTTTAAACCCTGTCAATTTTACCCCTTGTTATTTCTTTGACTGTTCACTTTTACCCCTGTTCTTCTTTACCCTGTTCAAGTTGTTTTACTTTGTAGTCTTCACCCTGTTTCAATTTACCCCCTTGTTATTTCCCGTTCACCCCTTGTTCAATTGGTTTTACCCCTTGTTATTCTTTAAACCCTGTTCATTAACTTTATTCTTTAACCCTGCAATTTTTACCCCTTGTTACTTAACCCTGGTTCAATTGGTATCGGTGAATTCTTTTTCCACCCTGTTTCAATTTTACCCCTTGTTTATTCTTTAACCCTGTTCAATTTTAACCCCCTTGTTTCTTTACCCTTTCAATTTTACCCCGTGGTTATTCTTTACCCTGGTTCAATTTACCCCTTGTTATTCTTTAACCCTGTTCAATTTTACCCCCTGTTATTCTTTAACCCTGTTCAATTTTACCCCTTGTTATTCTTTAACCCTGTTCAATTTTACCCCCTGTTATTCTTTAACCCTGTTCAATTTTACCCCCTGTTATTCTTTAACCCTGTTCAATTTTTACCCCCCGTTTATTCTTTAACCCTGTTCAATTTACCCCCTTGTTATTCTTTAACCCTGTTCAATTTTTACCCCTTGTTATTCTTTAAAATTTAACCTGTTCAATTTTTTTAACACCCCCCCCCCTGTAGTCTTTAACCCTGTTCAATTGTTTTAAACCCCCCAGTTGTTATTCTTTAACCCTGTTCAATTTTACCCCTTGTTATTCTTTAACCCTGTTCAATTTTACCCCTTGTATTCTTTAACCCTGTTATTTTTACCCCCCCTGTTTATTTCCCTTTAACCCGTTCAATTTTACCCCCTGTTATTCTTTAACCCTGTTCAATTTTACCCCCTGTTATTCTTTAACCCTGTTCAATTTTACCCCTTGTTATTCTTTAACCCTGTTCAATTTTACCCCTTGTTATTCTTTAACCCTGTTCAATTTTACCCCTTGTTATTCTTTAACCCCTGTTCAATTTTACCCCTTGTTCTTGAACCCTGTTTCAATTTTACCCCTTGGTTATTCTTTAACCCTGTTCAGTTTACTCCCTGTTATTCTTACCTTTCCCTGTTTCAATTTTACCCACCTGTATTCTTTAACCCTGTTCAAGTTTTACCCCCTGTTATTCTTTAAACCCTGTTTTCCCCCCCCCAATTTTACCCCCTGTTATTTCCACCCGGTTCAATTTACCCGGTGTTATTCTTTAACCCCTGTTCAATTTTACCACTTGTTATCTTTAACCCTGTTCAATTTTAACCCCCCTGTTATTCTTTAACCCTGTTGCAATTTTACCCTTGTCTATTCTTTAAACCCTGTTCAGTTTTTACCCCCTTGTTATTAATTTACCCATGTCAATTTTTAAACACCCCCCTGTTATTCCCCTTGAACCCGATAACCCGTTTTTCAATTTTACGTTATTCTTTACCCTGTTCAATTTTACCCCCGTTATTCTTTAACCCATGTTCAATTTTACCCCTTGTTTATTCTTTAACCCTGTTTCAATTTTACCCCTTGTTTATTGCTTAACACTGTTCAGTTTTTACCCCCTGTTATTCTTTTAAACCCTGTTCAGTTCCCCCTTACTTCCCTTGTGATTCTTTAACCCTGTTCAATTTTACCCCTCTTGTTATTCTTAAATTTAAACCTGTTCAATTTTACCCCCTGTACTCTTTGTACCCTGTTCAATTTTACCCCTGTTTTTATTCTTTTAACCCTGTTCATTTTACCCCCATGTTATTCTTAAAACCCTTGTTAAATTTTACCCTTGTTTATTCTTTAACCCTTTTGTTCAATTTTACCCCTTGTTATTCTTTAACCCTGTTTCAATTTTCCCCGTATTCTGTTTAACCCCTGTTCAAGGTTTTACCCTTGGTTTTTATTCCCTTAACCCTGTTCAATTTTACCCCTTGGTCTTTCTTGAATTTTAACCCCTGTTCAAAGTTTAATTTTTACCCCTTTTGTTATTCTTTAACCCTGTTTTTTTTGTTTCAAAATTTACCCCAATTGTTATTCTTCTTTAACCCTGTCAATTTACCCCTGTTATTCTTTTGAAACCCTGTCAAGTTTGGACCCCGGCATTCTTTAAACCCCTGTTCAATTTTAACCCCTTGTTATTCCTTAACCCTGTTCAATTTTTTGACCCCTTGTTATTCTTTAGAACCCTGTTCAATTTTACCCCTTGTTATTCGGTTAACCCTGTTCAATTTTACCCCCTTTTTGTTATTCTTTAAACCCTGTTCAATTTTTACCCTGTTATTCTTAACCCGTTCAATTACCTTCCCTGTTAATTTTCCCTACCCCCGTTCAATTTTACCCGCCCCCTGTTTATTCTTTAACAAAACCCTGTTCAATTTTTACCCCCTGTTATTCTTTAACCCTGTTCAGTTTTACCCCTTGTTATTCTTCAAACCCTTTGTTCAGTTTTACCCCCTTGTTTATTCTTTTAACCCTGTTCAATTTTACCCCTTGTTATTCTTTAACCCTGTGCAGTTTTACCCGCCCTTGTTATTCTTAACCCTGTTCAATTTTACCCCCTTGGTTATTCTTTAACCCGTTCAATTTTACCCCTTGTTATTCTTTAACCCTGTTCACTTTACCCCTGTTATTCTTTAACCCCTGCAATTTTACCCCTGATTCTTTAACCCCTGTTCAATTTTACCCCCTGTTATTCTTTAACCCTGTTCCGTTTTACCCACCCTTGTTATTCTTTAAACCCACCCTGTTCAAGTTTTACCCCGGCCCCTTGTTATTCTTTAAACTGTTCATTTTACCCTTGTTATTCTTTAAACCTGTTCAAGTTTTTACCCTGATTCTTCAAACCCAATGTTCCAGTTTTCCCTTGTTATTCTTTAACCCTGTTCAATTTTTACCCCTTGTTATTCTTTCTTAACCCCCTGTTTCAATTTTTACCCCTTGTTATTCTTTAACCCTGTTCAAGTTTACCTTGTTATTCTTTAACCCCTGTTCAATTTTACCCCTTGGTTATTCTTAACCCTGTTTCAATTTTACCCCTGTTATCTTTAACCCTGTTCAGTTTTACCCCTTGTTATTCAATTTAACCCTGTTTCAAGTTTTACCCCTTGTTATTATTCTTTTTAAACCCGTTCAATTTTACCCTTGTTATTCTTAACCCCCATGTTCAGTTGTTACCATTTCAATCCCTTGTTCAATTTTTTACCCCTTGTTATTCCTTCAACCCGTTCAATTACCCCTTGTATTCTTTAACCCTGTTCAATTTTTACCCCTTGTTAATTCTTAACCGGTTCAATTTTACCCCGGTTGTTATTCTTCAACCCTGTTCAATTTTACCCTTGTTATTCTTTAACCCTGTTCAATTTTTACCCCGCCTTGTTATTCTTCCAACCCTTGTTTCAATTTTACCCCTTGTTATTCTTAAACCCTGTTTCAATTTTACCCCCTGTTATTCTTCAACCATGTTCAATTTTACCTTGTTATTCTTTAAACCTGTTTCAATTGGCTCTTGGATTTACTTGTAACCCTGTTCAATTTTACCCATTGTGGATTCTTTTCACCCCTGTTCAATTTTAACCCCCTTGTTATCGCTTAAACCCCCGTTCAATTGTTTTTTTACCCCTTTGTTACTCTTTAAACCCTGTTCAATTTTTACCCCTGTTATTCTTTAACCCGTTTTCAATTTTTTAACCCTTGTTATTCTTTACTGTTTCAAGTTTTTACACTTTGTTATTCTTTAACCCAATGTTCAATTTTACCCCCTCATTCTTTGACCTTGGGTTCAGTACCCGTTATTCTAACCCGTTCAATTTTACCCCCTATTACTGTAACCCTGTTCAATTACCCTTGTTATTCTTTAACCGGTTCAATTTTACACCTTGTTATTCTTTAACCCGTTCAAATTTTACCCCCTTGTTATTTTTTATTTTTTACCGCTGTAATTTTTTACCCCCGTTATTTTGGTTTTCCCAACCTGCTCATTTTTACCCTTTTATTATTTTTTTATTTTTTAACCATGTTCAGTTTTACCCCGTTATTTTTTACCCTGTTCATTTTTACCCCTTGTTATTTTTCTCCCTGTTTATTTTACTCACGTTTATTTTTACCCCCTGTTCAATTTTACCGCCCTGTTATCTTTACCCTGTTCATTTACCCCTTGTATTATTTATATATACATTTTACCCCTGTTATTAAATAATATAACCCTGTTCCAATTTACCCCTTGTTATTCTTTAACCCTGTTCATTTAACCGCTTGTTATTACTTCCAACCCTGTTCAATTATTACCACCTTGTTATTCTTCAACCTGCTTCAATTTTACCTTGTTATTCTTTTCACCCTGTTTCAATTTTACCCTGGTTATTCCTTTAACCCTGTCAATTTTACCCCTGTTATTCTTTAACCCTGTTCAATTTACCCCTTGTTTATTCTTCAACCTGTTCAATTTTACCCTTGTTATTTTCAACCCTGTTCATTTTACCATTGTTATTCTCTTACACCCTGTTCAAGTTTTACCCTTGTTAAATATACCTGTTCAATTTACCCACCCTGTTATTCCTTAACCCTGTTCCAATTTTAACCCTTGTTTATTCTTTACCTGTTCAATTTTCCCCTTGTTATTACTTTAACCCTGTTCAGTTTTCCCCCTGTTATTCTTTAACCCGTTCAATTTAACCTTGGTTAATTTTCCACCGCTGTTAATTTTTACCCCGTTATTTTGTCCCGCTTGCTTCCTTTT
>NC_061089.1:39628123-39638123 GCF_015104395.2 Macrobrachium nipponense | reverse complement strand
TTAAGATGAACCCATCAAAAGGAAATCATGAATAGATATGTGAAAGAACTTTTACTTTTGTCCTCTCATGGCGCAGAAAATATAATATAAAAATACTAAAAGCAAGCCACTAAATAGCGTATCATTTAATAACGCTTCATACTTTATGTCAGTTTTCCATGGAGGCTCCCTTTGATATTGGCGTTAATAGATTTATTATATGCCGTGATGATTTTTTTATACGCAGACGCTGTTTGACTGTGTATTTTTGGTATACTGTTGAAAGACCATGTCAAAAAACTTTCAAACACGCCCATACAAACAAACACGTTTAATCAGATTTACCTGCAAAACGAACAACCCAACATCGATTTACCCCATTTCCGACTCGAATAAGGAAATAAATACAACTTTGTTGTACTGTTTTCAAAAATAATAAGAACAGAAGAAAAAACATTTCTTCAGCGCAATCGAGTTTTCGGTACAGCGTATAATGCTGCATGAAACTCTCAGCAATAACCCATAAAACTTTCAGCCACGGCCCATTGGCAGCCTGTGTTGTTGGCACTTAAAGCGGTGCCAAACGCACGAACATGACTAACTTTAACTTTAAATCAAATAAAAACTACTGAGGCTAGAGGGCTGCAATTTAATGTTTGATGATCAGAGGGTGGATGATCAACATTACCAATTTGCAGTCCTCTAGTCTCCGTAGTTTTTAAGATCTGAGGGTGGACAGAAAAAGTGCGGACGGACAGATGAATAACCAACTCAATGATTTTCTTTCACAGAAAACTAAAAAGCGGGAGGAGTTATTTAAAACAAGGGTACGTAATATAATGATGTGCAGGTAAACATGCTGATGAATATCGAAATCTGTTGCTGAAGAAAAGTTCTCATTTATAAAATATGTCTACAATTGATTTTACATAATTATATGAAATAAATGAAAAAAATGTTTTCCTGGTGTTTCTGAGCAAATACTTTGAATATCACGAAATTCACTCAGTGTTTTGAAGTTTATTTTTATTCAATCATATTCACACTTGCTCCTCCCGTTTTTTTGTTCGTTATTATCAAAACAAAGTACATGAGAAAGACGTGATCCTTCCGATGTCTTTAAAACACACAAATAGGCAAAGTAATCTATTGCATAAGAATGTGAAAAAAGATAATGTATTTCATATTTGATGCTAGTAAATAGCACATTATGCAACAAAATACATTTTGCACATCTCCATCGTAACGACAGTGTGTGTTCAGTATGCAAAATTGATTTGGAAGAGAAAATATGTCAGTAGCTTCTAAATTTTGTTGCTGAGCTGCCCAGTTTTAATGTTACACAGGAAAAGAATTGAAGGTTACTCACTTCTGCTATCTTAAACATTGCAAGAAGAAACAACCAGATGGAAGTCAGAGTAAACTAAAGAAGATGGTTGAAAGAATGTTCGCTTTAAAGATGCGAATGTAAATTACGCAATTGTTTCCGATTCACTCCATTAAACTATGTAAACCTATAAACAGACACAAGCGTACTTCACAGACCATTCACATCAACTATAGTAAATGAGTCATTTTTTGTTATTGGAGAGACTGCGCTGCTCTGTCAGAGAAGCCAATTTCACGAAGGATCGTTTCGGGACAACGGCAGAGACACGTCTCTCCTCGGAACGACATTCGGATGCTGTAACCAAGATAAATGAGGTCAAACCAGGCATTAGTTCAAAGTTCGGAATGCCCTCTCTCTCTCTCTCATGCATCTCATCTTCGTCCTCCGGGGTGGATGCAGTCATTTTAGGCCACGTTATTCCAGACTGTCTACCCAACATTTGCGTTCTGAGTATGGGTTTCTTATTCCCTCATTAAACTTCGTTTTCATTTTACCCTTGGTAACGACAGGATTAATACAATTGCTCTACTATGGAAACTTACTTGGTTATCATCTCGGTTATCGAATGATCAGATACTGTATTAAACCTTATTAAGCATCGACCTCATTTTTGACGTGTTAACGAGTTGCAAAGGAATGAATGAACCCCGGATATTTTCCCTGATGTGCGGAGCATTTTCTTATCTCTATTGACGCATTTCATACAAGCACGTACTGATACATGTTTCTTAAGCCTATTTTCTTGAGGATTATGGAATATCTGTTTCTATTATCGTTTACATCGTCAAACACTTGAAACGAATTGGAGATTCCAAGTTGAGACAACCTTTGATAATTGGAGTTACTTTCTTTGTAAATTTTGATAATTAATGAATTATAGAATAACTGATTTCTAAAACTTGAGCCAAGTACTGAGGTGCACTATTTGTTAATGTCATTTCTCCTAAACAATTTTGTTAAATCATGGGGGGTTTTTTTTCTACAACCTTTTTTCCCACATACCAAACGGTATTTACTTAAGACTGGCCAAAAAGTTTTCATTATCTCTAAAGAAACATTAGGCTCCGAAATAAACCTGGAAAATACAATTTTCTTCGGAGCGAATTACTGTTTGGGTGCTGCTAGCAATAAAAGCTAGAAGTTTTCTTATCTCTATTTACTCCGAGATTATTTCTCATGTCTATTCCCCCAAGATCTCTGCACTTGGTTTTGTCTCCCACAGCAGGAAAAGTGTTTAGAATTGTCGGGGCTTCAGCTCAAGTTCCGCATACCTTGGAAGACTCGCCGAGTTTCTTTTATTTTTTATCTTTTACATAATTAATTTAAGGCGTGTAAATAGAGCTTGGTTGAGGAAACCGTGTAAAAATTATGATTAAAACTCGTAATCATCCTCTTTCTTACTTGAAAACATTTACCCTTGACTTATTCTTTTACAGCTTTCATTTTCAGGATTTAATGGTATCTTTGTGTATTATTTGTATAGCCGGTCCTGAGTTTTTCCGCTTGTTGAGATGGTACAATTTCAAAAGCACTAGATTTTTCAGTGCTTAATTAATCTTTCTGTGTGATGGAGAGATGGACGATGAATAATAATAATAATAATAAAAAGGTAAATATAACAAATGGAAATGGAGAAATTTTCAGTAAATGATACAATTCATTTGGTGTGAGGTTTTCTTCTCCTGCTTGCTCTGTGTAATAAAAACAAAAAACAAAAACAAAAAGTAAGGGCTTCGTTTATGGCTTGACTTATGAGTATCATCTTTAGTTTACTTCTCTGATATTTGGGAAAATAAGAACAAATACTATAATCGCCAATTTCGCTGAAATAGCTATTTGGATAATAATTTTAACGTAAGACATTATATCCTATGATGTTAGTTTTCGGTTTTCGTTGGATTTTAAGAAAATATTTCAAATGAAGTGAGTTGCATTTTTTTTAAATATATCTAGGAGAAAATAACCCTTAAATATCTTATTACTATACCTTAAAAGCGGATGGACATTAGATTTAATTTTTTATGATGATCATTTTGATATTAAGGAAAACAATACATTTCGTGGCTAACCGATGCTTTCACAAAGAATAAAGTTTCGAAAACGAATTCAATATAGTTTAGGAAAGGTCGTATTTACTTCAGTTAAGTCCCGTATTTCATCATCTTCCTTTGCTACTACGTATTTTCCGTTTATATGTTTAATCAGCACAAAATATCCACTAATGTGGTGAAACTGGTTACCCGCAAAATAATATTACCGTCAGGTTTGATTGCATTTATTCTAGTGGATGCATGAGTGCGGTCTTTGACTTATGGGTTCTATGTAGGCCTTGCAATATTCGTGGACCACGTGGTAATTTGGTGACAATATAGTTCAATCTGGAATAAATATTGTTGTGTTATGTACATAAATTTGTTTCTCAAATGTAGCACTCATCTGAGCTCCTAGCTCTAGGCTTATAGAAGCGTTTAGTACCTAAACTTAATACTATTCCCAGATATCCAAGCTGTAGAGGTTTGCAGCGGCGCAAGAACTTTTGCTTATGTTCCACTTACCGCAATCGATACTAAGATGATCCTATTTCTGAGTATCTTCTACTTATAAATCTGGCTGTCAGAAAGTGATGTATGGGGTTATGCAAAAGTCTGGCAATTATTTGGGTCTAGTATTCAGCGATTTCCCCGGTGATATGATTATTACAGTGGGTTACTGACTGGGACATCTGATCATATTTTGTTTTATCTATCGATTAAAACTGAGCCAGATGTTCATAATATGTTATACGTGGTAAAAATGCATATGAAATCACGAGCAGAATAGACTAGAATTTGAATTAGGAAATTAAGCATGTTCTTGTAAGCTCCGTTTTTTTTAACATCATAAATAGGTGAATTTATTTTCGGTTTCTGAATTATACTTGGAGAAACTGGATTATATTTCGAAAAAAAACAGCCCTGTTTACCCTACTATACTTATACCCAACTCATTGCTATGGCTCGATAAGTTTATGATTCAGATGAAAATAAAATACAATTTGACTATACAAAAAATCTTTCTAGTGCATTAACCTAGGAACATGAGTAGACGGCGGCTCTCAAATATGCAGATTCAACAGTTCCTCCCATGTTCACAATGAAAAAGACAGTTCCTTTGGCTGAGTGGTTGACAGTAAGCATAACATTCAAAAACTAAACATGTCTGTTCCTGTTTTGCTAAAACTAAGCTAACTACTGTGTATTTCAGGAAGCCTGAGTCACCGATTTTTGCCCATAAATTTCAAATCAATCGATTTATTAGTATGGTAGTTTGAAACAGTTTCTCATTTCCTCCCCTAATTTTTTTTTTAATTCCATGTCCAAACACAGATTTTAAAGGCACTTTACTCTTGAGTTTAGGACATACCCAAACCTAGAGAGTCAAGATTTACGAGTTCATTCGGATAAGCACTTTCGGGGTAGGTATACTTACCTCTCCTATCACCCACCCTTCCTTATTCTTTAAACCCCATTTCCCCGTCTGTCTTTTCATTCATACCCCCCACCTCTCTCTCTCTCTCTCTCTCTCTCTCTCTCTCTCTCTCTCTCTCCACACAATATGTCATGTAATGGAATGTTTTCAGGCACATATTAGCATTGTAATTTTTCAACTGAGCAATGTAAGATGAAATGAGCTAACGATCTACGTGGTTATTATACGGAATTTAGGAGTTTCCGAAATCTTTGTAGTTGATGAATGAAATGTTGGGTTCAACGACTGGCTTATAACTACAGAATAGGTTGTCTCGTCGGTGTTTAGAGTTATGGCTTACATGTTGAAATATATATACAGTACAAAGGTATTTTGCCTTATATATTCACCATCTCTTCATTCCTAATCCAGACCTATTATCCATTTTACAAAGATGGATCGATAAGAAAGAGAATGGGGGAGGGAATAAGGGAAAGATAAAACTTATTTACTGACATACATCCATGATATCGTGTAAAATTGTCTCAAATGGTTATAAAATGTTCTGTGATTTTAACCCAATATTTTTTATTATATATGTAGAAGAATGAATTTAGAATAAACATGACATAACTTTTCATCACAAAATTATGAAAAAAAAATCACATTCATTAAGAAAGAAACACACGCTACGGGTTGTAATGACGTCAAGGAAGAGTAGGTCGGGAGAAGAATGGTGGAGTCGAAGAGGAAAGTTGGGGGTAGTGAGGAATTTACTGTAAGTAGAGACTCAGGACAAGTTCAGTAGTCGGTATCCAAGCTCTTAGGTCCGAAAGCGTTAATCAGTGTGCTGGCTGCCCATCAAATTCAAGAGTTGAGTACCTGAAAAAGTTGAATTTGGAAACAATTTATTACCAAAACCTAGGGGAGGGTGTGAAACACACTGTTGCAAAGTAACTCACCGATCCATCAATTAATTTGAAAGATATTGACAAAAAACGATGACTCAAACTTCCTGAAATACATACGTATAGTTCAACTTTTCGTTCTCTGAATAGATATCTCTTATACAACTGTATTTTTTCAACTGTTGATTACTTAGCTCTAAAGTTCTCTTTTCGTTCATAGGCAAGGCAGGAGTTCTATTTGTACTTGTTGAAAAATTTTTAATGTCAATATTTTTGATAATACGGGCTGGTGTAGCTATAGACATGCGAATTACCTCCCAGTTCCTATAACTCGGATATCCAAACAAAAGTTTTGAACGTCTAATGGAAATACATCTAAATGTCTGCGTCAAAAGTAACCATCTGTTCTCTAGTTTTTATTTAGCTTTCGCTTGTGACTCACTTCTTTTCAGTTGCAGGTGGCGTACAGAAATCCTGACTTTCTTAGCACTAAAGTTTGTAAAACTGCTCTTGACTTGAACGCTGTTTTTGGCTGTGTTGATTATATTTTCAAGCTTAGACACGTGTCTTTAGTTCAGTTACTCTAAACCCAGTCCCTTTACAGCCGGTGTCCCGGTGTTTTACAGGAATAAAATTTTATCAACGTACCTGATAAAGATGACACTTTGTCATCCCTACCTAATTTTTAACTGTATTCTGTATTACGAGAGTTGCATAATTCGGGTAATTATAAGAGTATCACCGACTTCTTGTAGACATCGCCAGCAAACTCAGAGGAATGTCTTTCGAAGGTATAATGACGTAACTTATGACGTCATTAACTTGCCTCTTCCTCAATGGATAATTGGAAATTTGTGGAAAAGTCTCAACCCCTGGCAACAATGAAATACAACCAATACTCCTTGTTTACACTTTTTAGTAGTAGTAGTAGTAGTAGTAGTAGTAGTAGTAGTAGTAACCTTGGATGTCCGAGTGTACTCCTTGCCCAAAAAAGGCCCCTATATTCATTTACTTGTTCACAAAAGCTGTACTGCAACCAAGGGGACAATGACTTATCATAGCCGCCATTCTTGAAGCCTTGACCAGGTACGAATATTCATTCAGAATTTCAGAGACAGCTGTTTGTCGTCATCAACTTGTGGGAGATGTTTACGTCACGTATAACTTTGAACTCATATATTAGTGTTCCGCCACTGGCTTCGACTGCTTTATGTTACTATTATGAATATACTCTTTTCTAATATAAGTAATAAAGAATGCTGCCAAAAATTAGGTAGGGATGTAAAGTATGCTATAGCTAAGTAATATCTTTGTCAAATGCACAGAAAAAAAAGTTATTCCGGAAAAACACCGGGAAAAAGGCTCTGAATTTCATATTAGTCCCTCCTAACAACACAAGTCTTAATAATACTATATAAACGGACACTGCTATTACTACTACTACTGCTACTGCTACTACTTTAGAACAATTAACTTGAATTACCAACAGAAAATCACATGAATTCTTGGTACGAATAGTGATCCAGCCTTACACAGGAGAATTTCGATAACTATTGCAAGAAAGGCGCTCCCTGGAAGCGTTTCAATATGGTACACATTAATAAATTTTGAACCATGGAATTATTCATAATAAGACACGCATCTCCATATATTGGTTCTCCATGAAGGTCCCACAGGATTTATTTGAAATTAAAGTGATTTTCATAATTCATATTCTAAATTCAGTCATGTCCTGTGATTTTCGAGAGACTTGGATTCAAAATATCTCTAAACACATTACTATATATCAAAACAGATTACGAAGGTTGTCTGTATTTTTCTGTTAAATATAATGCTGATATCATACTTTCCTGAAAAGAAAATTATTGTACCGTCTTTGTCTGTCCGTCCGCACTTTCTTCTTCCGTCCTCAGATCTTAAAAACCACTGAGGCTAAAGGGTTGCAAATTGTTATGTTGCTCGGTCACCCTCAAATCATCAAGCGAACCAAAATACAGCACTCTGGTCTCAGTAGTTTTTATATTATTTAAGGTTAAAGTTAGCCATAATTGTGCGGCTGGTAACGATATAGGCCAGGCCACCACTGGGCCGTGGTTAAGGTTTCATGGGCCGCGGCTCATACAACATTAACCGAGACTATCGAAAGCTAGATCTATTTTTGGTGGAGTTGATTATACGAGGTACAGAAAACTCGATTGCACCGAAAAAACTTCGACGCATTTTTCCCTGTGCGTTTGTGTAGGTGAAATTATGCTAGGAAAATCCTAGGTTATTATTTCTGATGCTATGCCTCAGCGTGTTAGTATTATTTGAGGCACAATCAACAGTCTTGTAGGGAGAGAACTGAACAAAATTTTGCAAACGGAAAATAAACGATAACTTGGTCTGAGAGTTCATGGGGTGGACAAACATGTTTTGCTTATGTCGCGATTTGAAACCGGCATCCTGATGCCTTGTACATTCTAAGGGTTTGTTTGGGGAAAATGGAATTTTTTCAAGGTCTGTAGCTCGAGGTACGTTCTCCGAATGAATTAAAAAAAAAAAATTATTGGTTTTGGTTTGGAACGTTAAGGCATAGTATTATATAAATATATTAAAAATAGAAGAATTTTTGTCATAATTTCTCAGTACGACATAATATTTGCTCTCTACTTTAATTTTCATGTCAAATATTGATTACAATGGTTTTTATTACAAGAAAATACGTAGAATGACGTATACAAATTATCTTATTCACTGATTAATGTTTTAAATGGAAACATTTTGTGCTCAAAATATGATAACGAAGAAGTTATCATCACTGCTAGAAAATAGGAGAGCACAGGAAAAGGGAGAGTAATTCTGCTTGTGTAATGCCTTCAATCTTCTCACGCTTGTGTTTGTGGTTTACATCTCCCTTGTGACTTCGTCCTAAATTTACATGAAAGACTCGGAAAATGAATACCTGGTGGGTACATGGTCATAAGCTGACACCGAGAGAGCTAATGTAAGGACCCTAGAGATTTACAAGCTCTCTCATTAGGAAAGGTCTTCGCTACATAATACAAATTTTATTCTCTTTGAAATGAACGAATATCAGTAAGTTCTTGTTCATGTTGTGCTCTTTTGTTTTCATAATTTTGATATAAATGGAACTATTTCCAATACTAAAATTATAATTTGCATTGCTCATTAAATCTAGGTTGTATGCCCTTTCAATCGCGTATGAAAATGATTGTATTAAAAATCAATTATTATATAATATATACAAGAAAAAATTATAGGACTTGTAGCTTGAAGACTTTTGACCTTTGATACCAATATGTTTAGATGAATTATGAGGGTACATAGGTTTATCTTCAAAAAAATTTGAAAGACCATAGTACAGAAAATTCTTATTTTAAATAGTCACTCAACTTTTTAACTACTACATAAAATTCACTGGAAGAAGTTCGCATCATTTTCAGATTTTTTTTTTCTTTTAAGGACAAACGTTATTTTTTTTTCCAAATTCGATAGGGGTAATCAATTTGTGGAAGGTTTTCTTTAAGGAGAGAATGGAGACGTCAAAGAGATGTCTATTGACAACACAATGACACTTCTAGCTAAAAGTTTTGAGTCCAGGTTTATGCTGGGGAACAATAACCCTTCTCACCTATTCCTTCTGAGCATTCATTAGGTCGTCCATACATACTTTATAGACTATCTCCACCTGTCCACTCTTCAACCCCTTCATTGCCTTCATTACGTCCTGAACATTCACATGTGCAAGCATTCATACCTTTCCACGTTAACCTTGACCGGTCTTGCATCCATCATTCTGTTCTGTCACTCTCCTGCCTTCCACGTACAACAAACGATCGGAATACTCACTTTAGCGATTTGTTTGTTTGTTTGTATGGTGTTTTTACGTTGCTTGGAAGCAGCGGTATTCAGCAAATGGACCAACGACTTTACATGACTTCGGAACCACGTTGCAAGTGAACTTCTATCACCAGAAATACATATCTCTCACGCCTCAATGGAATGCCCGAGAATCGAACTCGCGGCCACCCAAGGTGGTACGCCAACACCATACCGACCACGCCACTGAGGCGACTACTCATTTCAGCGACACGTATTTACACTCATTTTAGTGAGAATTTCTTTATTTGCATCCATGATTCCGAGTTCATTAATTCATTAACCTCCGGTTAATACTTGCAGAGCAGCTTCCTATTTGCCTTGAAGTTATTACCGACTTAATGATATTTCTATTGCTGCCCGTTTTCATGCTCTATCAATTAGTTCTTGACCA
>NC_061089.1:39575623-39623123 GCF_015104395.2 Macrobrachium nipponense | reverse complement strand
GTGGACCCCAAGTTTCTTCAAACTACTTCATTGGCGATGCAACTGCGTAGGTCGAAATAAAACACAGCAAGATACCTGGCCTCAATGAGAATCATTCTAGACCTCCTGGAGTTCGTTCACAGGCATCTCGCCTATGTCACCAACTTCAAAACAGCCATGGACCTCATGCCCACAGAGAATCACTAGATCAGGATCAGGCCGGACAAGAAGCCTGAGAGTAAGCATGAAAGACTTTTCAATGTCTCTACCTTCAACAAAGTGGCAATGGTGGTGGTCAGCAATAACTTTGACCCCGCAACATTGTCCTTCACAAGATAAACCAGAACGTTTAATGGGTAGCCAACCCCCACAGGTCCTACAACTCCCTGCAGTATCCTCTCATCATTTGGCAAAGTGGGGACGGCTACTACTTCAACATTCCTCAAACCAATCTGGCAACTGGTGAAGGAAAGAAAGTGTCGCCAAAAGATGAGGATGGTTACAGAATCATGTTGCAAGTTGGGGTAAGAGAACCACCTTTTGAAGTGCTGGATGCTTTTTCACCAGTTTGTCGTGGTCATGTATATATCAAAATTGTGAAAGAGACGCTTTGCTACATTCGGACCCACCAGTAGGTGTTGTGAGCCACCGACTACATCCAGCTCCAAGATGCCATCACCAACGACACCAATCCAAGGAATATAATAATAATAATAATAATAATAATGTGGCGCCGTGGAGGAGTGGGTTAGGTCGTCAATGGACTTAAGTTGAGTTAAGCAACATTGGGGCTGGTCAGTCGTTGGATGGGTGACAGCTCTCCTCGGCGTTGATTCCTTGAGAAAGGATCTTTACATAATTTCCTCAGTCTACTCAGCTGTAAAATGAGTACCTATCCCTGATGGGGTTGGGTCCAGCTATGGGTTAAATAGCAAAACTCAGCAATGATGGAAAGAAATGAAGGAATAAACAACAACGACGTAAATGGAACCTCTGGCAACAGAGGAGCTTCGTCCGGCAACCAGGTATTCAACCCAATTGAAGGGGAAGACGGTCAGGTACTTGGAGGTCGTCATCCAGCAACTGACCACCACAACGACAGTAATCAACAGCCGGAGATTGGAGCTACAGAAGCAAAAAGGAAGAAATGGACAAGAGAAGAAAATAAGGAAATATGGAGATGCTACATCAGAAGCAACCCGACGGAGAGAGGATATAGAAGAAGATTGGTCAACATCTGGAATGAGAGGAATAACACCCCCCAAACAGAGCAGAGGCTGGCAGACCAAGTACGGAACATAAAGAAAAAGAACTGGCTTTCCCCAACAGAAAGAGAAGAACTGGAAGGGGAAATGTCACACGACAACGAATTTAGACAAAGACCCAGAAATATACAGAAACAGGAGAATGACAGACAAATGCACGGACAATACATGAGACACACTAAAGAACTAGCCAGCGATGACACATGGCAATGGCTACAGAGGGGAGAGCTAAAGAAGGAAACTGAAGGAATGATAACAGCGGCACAAGATCAGGCCCTAAGAACCACATATGTTCAAAGAACGATAGACGGAAATAACATCTCTCCCATATGTAGGAAGTGCAATACGAAAAATGAAACCATAAACCACATAGCAAGCGAATGCTGCACTTGCACAGAACCAGTACAAAAAGAGGCATGATTCAGTGGCAAAAGCCCTCCACTGGAGCCTGTGCGAGAAACATCAGCTACCTTGCAGTAATAAGTGGTACGAGCACCAACCTGAGGGAGTGATAGAAAACGATCACGCAAAGATCCTCTGGGACTATGGTATCAGAACGGATAGGGTGATACGTGCAAACAGACCAGATTGTATCACTCATTGATGTCGCAATACCATGGGACACCAGAGTTGAAGAGAAAGAGAGGGGAAAAAATGGATAAGTATCAAGATCTGAAAATAGAAATAAGAAGGATATGGGATATGCCAGTGGAAATCGTACCCATAATCATAGGAGCACTAGGCACGATCCCAAGATCCCTGAAAAGGAATCTAGAAAAACTAGAGGCTGAAGTAGCTCCAGGACTCATGCAGAAGAGTGTGATCCTAGAAACGGCACACATAGTAAGAAAAGTGATGGACTCCTAAGGAGGCAGGATGCAACCCGAAACCCCACACTATAAATACCACCCAGTCGAATTGGAGGACTGTGATAGAGCAAAAAAAAAATAAATAATAATAATAATAATAGCCTTTATTTTAGCTTGGGGCCATAAAACCTTAAATTTTAAACTAAATAGCAGCAGATTTTAAACTATCACAGATCAAAAGGTCTAAACTTCAGTTTAGAAGTTACAGAGAGGGAGGAGGTTGGACAAGGAGAGCTTTTCCCTCTTCCACTTCCTCGCCACAGAAAGTTTTATGTAACCCCTAGTGTGGCCCTCTTACCGAGACATATTGATTCAGATATAGAGTTTGTTTAGCTCCAGGACTGACTTTGGGATTTGGGAAAAATCTAGTGCTAGATGTACACCATTGAGTAGCATGAGCGCAGCCTCTTCCACATTCACGTTGTTCTGGCTCCAGCAGAAGATCTAGTCCTTCGACATCAATAAAATTATCAGCCACAAAAAGATCCCCTGCTCCAAGCCGTCATCACCAAGAATATGGTCCATGGTCCACATGGCAACCTCAACCGAAACTTACCATGCATGGTCGAAGGGAATTGTTCAAAGAAGTTTCCAAAGGAACTCATCAGTGAAACGGAAACAGGAAAAGACAGCAACCCCCTCTACCAAAGGTGAAAACCAGGAGCTAGCGGGTTCACTGCAAAGATCAACGTGAAACTTGGACAGGGGTACCAGCAGGTTGAGGTGGACAGCAGAGAAGTTGTACCATACAATCTTCTCCTCTCAAAGATGTTCCAAGCCCACATCAATGTCGAGTGGTGCAATTCCATGAAGTCTATCAAGTACATCTGCAACAACATCAACAAGGGTAGTGACCAAGTAGTCTTTGAGATACAGACAGACCAGCCCATCCGGGATGAAGTGCAGGCCTTCCAACTTAGCAGGTTCATCTGCAGCAGTGAAACATTTGGAGAATCTAGAGCTTCCAGATTAACTATAGGTACCTGAGTGTGCTAAAGATCAGTGTTCACTTGGAAAATGGTCAGAGTCTACTTCAGGCCAGACGGGTTCCAACTGGAGCAAATGCAGGCCTCACCCAAGACCACCTTTGAGCTGTGTCAAGAAGACCCCTTCACAAAGACGCTACTTTACCCTGATGTACTAAACATGAGATTACTGCAGAAAAAAGTTCAGGAGGCGAAAGTAGGGCAAGGACATCTAATGCTACCCAGGAGTCAAATCCAGAGTCGAATGTTCCTACTTGAGAATGCTTTTGTATGTTGTACAGGGTCCCATGTCATTCATGAGTATGAAAATGGTGGATGGTCATGTCAGCAAAATTTTCAGGGAGGCCTGTGAAAGCCGAGGTTTGTTGGAAAGCAACCAGCACTGGGGCCTCACCTTGGCTGAGGCCAATTTGTTGCAGCTGCCAAGGAAAATCAGACACTTTTTTGTCATTTTGCCCACCACCTGCGTCATGTCCAACACCTTTCAGCTCTGGGAAAAATACAGGTAATGGTGCTGAGTGGAGATGTTGCCCACCAAGCAAGGCGAGATACTCCAACCCTGACCATTGACTTCTGCAACACCATCTACGGGAAGAGTTTGCAGGAGTTAGAGTTTGTGTCTGGCGATAATGGGGAAAACTATGAACTTATGACTTGCCTTCCCCTATGGATGATCCGAACACCAACAAGCTTTGATTGCTTTAAATCCCAAATTACCTTATTTCTATGGCCTCCCCAAAACTTACAATGATAACATCCCCTTCCGTCCCATAATCTCCAATCCTGGAGCTTTTAACAACAGAATTTCAAAATGGTTAGCCGAGTTACTATCCCCCTTTTTAGGAACTTTTTCCCCTAGTCATATAAAACATACAGAAGACTTTTGCTACAAATTTAGGTTGGTAAATATCCCTGTACAAAGCGTAAAAATTTTCAGCCTAGACACAGACCCCCGTTTCACAAAAGTACCCATAAAAGATGTATATATTAACGTTCCTCAAAAATAAACTTGAGCCATTTGCTGACCATTTCCCCATAGAATTGAATAAAATAATGCAACTTGTAGAGCTTTGCGTCACTAATAACATCTTTTCCTTTGGTTTTACCATACAAAATTGGGTTGCAGATGGGGAGTTCACTCAGTCCTGTGTTAGCAAACTTATATATGGAGTATTTTGAAACAATAATTATAAACCCTATCAAACCTGCAGATATGATTTGGCTTCGTTATGTAAACATCTTAACATACTGGAAAAGGGAGTGGGGTGATTTTGATGTCTTTCTACAAAAACTTAAATTCCTTGGTCCCAAGCATAAAATTTAAAGTAGAATGGGAAAACAATAACCAAATCCCCTCTTTAGATGTTTTAATCATCAGAACTAATAACAACTGCAAATTCACTGTCTTCAGGAAAACGTCATTCTCACTTTCATACATCATTTTTACAGCTATTATGAATTTTCAGTTAAACTCGGCATAGCAAGTAACTTATTTCTTAGAGCCCTGAGAATTTGCTCCCCAGATTTTCTTAACAAAGAACTTGAAACAATCGGAAATCAACTTACCTTGTTAAAATACCACAAGCACATAATAGAAAAAGCCATACATAAAGCAAAGAGCATTTTTTACAAAAACCACAGAAAACAAAGAAAAGGAAAAATCCACAAACTAAATCATAATCCCTCACGTGGATAATTTACAAGAGATCACACAAACATTTGGCCACCCTAACCCTTTCATCTTCACTTATCCGAATACATTGGGGAAATCCTTAATTAACATTCAGTAGAAACTAGTTTCTTTAAGACATAGGAGTCTATGAAATCCCCTGTAGGGATTGTGATAAGCCATACTATGGATTTACAGGAAAATCTATGAAAGATTAACTCAATATAAGTGCTCATTTAGATATGGACAACATAGTTTGGCAATTTTCCATCATATAAATAACACGAACCATACCATGGATTGGAACCCATCCCAAATTTTATACAAAAGCAGATGTCAATACAAATGCCAGATGGTAGAATTTTCACTGATAA
Organism: Macrobrachium nipponense; assembly: GCF_015104395.2. Lineage (NCBI taxonomy): Eukaryota > Metazoa > Arthropoda > Malacostraca > Decapoda > Palaemonidae > Macrobrachium > Macrobrachium nipponense. Next base: position 39,617,981 of record NC_061089.1, on the reverse strand, counting down.
AACAACAAGATAATAGGATCAACCTTTCCAATGGAGCTTGGGTCTGACCATATAAACAATATCTTCCTTATGGCAATGATGAAGCAAATTAAGACAATTGACAGAACCAACGTCGGCTTAGCGGTGACCCTAGGCATCACATAAGGGCATATCTCCCACTACATATTTCACAAATGTAACTTCTGTCATTCATTACTTGACAAGGGGGAAAGTCAGTCCACCGAAATATAGTCCTTAGCTTTAAACCAGTGTTTTAATGGGCCTTTTATACTTGAGATGTGCCCTGTTTTAACAGAAGAATTTATTTACACACACACACACACACACATATACATATATATATATATATATATATATATATATATATATATATGTATATATAATATATATATATATATATATATATATATATATATATATACCATAGGTGACTCTGGCAGTTGCATCGCCAGACAACTTGCAATCATTCGTGCAATTATTATAATTATTGATTTATATGGCCATCACAGATAATAATTTTTTGGAAGTTCTTTGAAAGAAATTTATTACAGTTCCTTCATTTTCATACTGGGACTAAATCATGTTTACCCCACGTAATAATAATCTCTGTTTCCAAGTTATAGAATTGGCTGAAAAAACTTCCCAAATGTTCATCCCTCTATTTTCATTTTTGCTCATAACCTTAGAAAAGAAAAACATAACACTAAGAGTAATTTCATGACCCATTTTGCTCGAAAAGAATCACCGTGGTATTCTTTACCTCCAGAGGACACGAAGCAATAAGGTTTCAGATGGAATAGTTTCCCATAATGGATCTGGAACTGCAGGTAATTCAAACGTGGTCGAAATGTATAGCTATTAAAGGCAAGCGGTGGGGAAGACGTGAGATATTCTCTCTTTCCTGAGAAACGAATTGCATTGTTCGATGCTTCAGGTTAGGTGTGTTTGAAGAATGTCATTAAACTATTGGAATTGTTTATATAAATATAATATATCATTTATATATATATAAAAATATATATATGATATTATATATATTATATATATATATATATATATATAAATTAAGTATTAAAGTATTAAAACAGCTAAAAAAGGAACATAAACTTAGAGTTAACTGCAAATCAAAACTGACCAAAGAGCAATGACTGAGTAAGAAGAGATTACGTACTAGGAAGGAATCGTCAAATAAAATCACTGAATAGATAGACACTAAGAGAGAGAGAGAGAGAGAGAGAGAGAGAGAGAGAGAGAGAGAGAGAAACATGAATATTCAACCATAATAATAGTAATGTAATGCGAAATATCGGAGGAACCACTGTTCATGTCGTAGTTGAATGACATATGGGCGAGTTAGAAGACTGGGAATGGAAGAGGGTGAAGTGCTGTGGGTCTACAAAAAAAGAAAGAAAAAAGAAATACAATGAACAATGAACTGAGGTGGTTTGGCTATTAAATGCTGGTGATTGTAGTTTAATGTGGAGGAACTCTGAAAAGGGAAGCGAATGGCTGTTTTTTTGTTTGTCTGTTTGAAAATCACTGTATTTTATGTGATGGTGGCAAAATATGACATGAACTCTAATGGCTCAATTTTATTTTTTGCTTAAAACTAAGCCTGTACCATGGCTGACATCCCTATGAGAGTCGATGCGTACACTCACTCAAAAATGTTTTGCAATATACTTCAAAACTTTTAAGACATTAGCTTATAATAGTGACATCTGGCGCTATTTGGCAACTCCGTTATAAGTGCTTGAAACAACTCGACACTACTGGTGAGTCATACCAGATATCAGGCCATGCTATCTTCTTTATTATTATTCGTAGAGAAAACGGAAAGCAGTACTGTGTTAAAACTTTTCAGGAGAATTCCAAATATGCTTTTACTTTTCTTCTACGGTGAAAAATGGCGATGCTATTACGGTTCAAACAATGCCGGCCTACGATAGCCCGCCCGCTACCATTCCGCTGGCTTATATAATTTGATGCCTAACTGCTTATATAAAATATATAGGTCTAAAAAATTACATTTAGGACAATTAAACTTGTAAAGTGTGCAGTACGCATCAACTCCGGGAGGGCGTCGTTAAAGCGAAACAGTCTTCCAATTATATGAGGATTATTAAAAGTAAATCTGAAGTCAGCATATACGTAGATACAGATGGCTCAAGTGACAATAATTTACACTTGATTCAGACGGAATTATTAATGAAGAGTAGAGAAACATACATTAACTGTTTGGGTGCGGTGCAAACTACAGTTTTTGGTTTAAAACAAGGCGTGATCCGACCTCCAGCTTACTTGGGGTGCGTGCTGAAATTTATAGCCAAGTAGAGCATAGTTTCACCAACGAAAATTAAATTAAATACTCTATATTTTATTAAAAATAATTGCTTTGTATCCTTTAACATGCACATTGTTCATTTTTTACATTTTCATTCTAATGAATAAATCAAAAATATCCTATCGTAAAATTCCTCTATCTTTAACTCAACGCGAAACACCTTTTTCAGACCTTAATAGCCTTTTCCGTGGGGCTTTCTTAACCGCCTCCCAACAAAAACAACAACTGCAAGAATAATAACAACAACAACCACAACAACAACCAAGTAATTTGTAGGCTTAGTCCCCGAGTAAGCGAAAATATAGTCTAAATATTCTTTAATTAATGACCATTGAACAATTTCCAAGGGATAACAGAGAAGGTCAGAGACTTATTTCAAGAGGGACAGAAAACGAGACAGGGTCAGCCTTTCTTTACGAATGTGTATTTCAGATGATGAATGCGAATGAAAGAAAAGTATTTGTTGTTAACATGGGCTGTTCGCGCAGTATATGTGACATATGAAATACTCTCGAGGAGAAATAAAGATACATAAAGGTTGGCGCTGGTGAAAGAATGAATGAGATTAATTTTGAAGAAGTTTCGGTTCTATTGGGAAAGTGGGGGAGGATGACCTATCAAGGGCTGAGTAGATGCTTGTTAAGTGATATTGCAAATGAATGTTCCTAATATTGAGAAAGCACGAGAAATCCCGAATAAATACTATGTGAATGACGCACAAACTGTAGGGGGTTCCGATGCGATGCTGATGACCTTTCTGTTAAGTGCACGAAATGGATAATGCAGAAATTTTGCTGAAAGGGGGTTTCATCCCTGACTCAACAGGTAAAGCTTGATGAGCCTTGTGGTCAATATATATATATATATATATATAATATATATATATATATATATATATATATATATATATATATATATATATTATATATATATATATATATATATATATATATATATTTATATATATATATTATATATATATATCGATATATATATTATAAATATTTATATATTAATTTATATATGTATATATATATATATATATATATATATATATAATATATATATATATTATATATCGAGCTACAGATGTCCTTTAATACTCGAATTCGCTCTACCTGGGAATTAATATATTTTGGGATATGTTAACCGTGATATGACACACACATACACACACACACACACACACACACACACACACACATATATATATATATATATATATATATGTGTGTGTGTGTGTGTGTGTGTGTGTGTGTGTGTTTGTGCGGAAATTCCTTTTCTATGGTAAAACTACCAAACGTTGACGTAAGGCAGTAATACTTAACGAATTAACATGGGAGTGAAAATGAACAGACTTACGTACGTATAATGAACAGTAGACAAATTTTGTATCATTGATTCAAATAATTCCAAATCTGCAAAACGATTTCGGTATATTCTGTCACTAGAACATTACCATTTTTCAACATTTGCTTTTGTGGAAAATCATATCACCATAATCATCATCATCATTGTTACTAAAACCACTTTTTCAAAATAATATTCTGGTTGTAATCCATATTTTCCCTCTCATGAAACATAATATGAAAACCACTACATGTATTTCCCGGCAGCAATTCCTCAGATAAAATTCTGTCTATGGCCTTTTTCTGTTAAGATTTCAGTTCTTGCCACACCGAGCCTGCGTCAGTGAATGGCAGAATATTAGCAATCCTTTCCGACTACTGACATTTAAACCGCTTGGCGGGTTGTGCGCCTATTTTCAATAGCATTACATTTCAATCATGGAGTAATTTCCTTTCGTTCAAGAATTGAAATGGGACTCCATTTTCTCTGAAAATTTGTTGAATTTTATGTCGCCACCACGTATTGGAAAATCGAATGTTCCTCTTCAAATACATGCTAATGCAATTTCTACGCAATTGTATTTCTTATAGCAACAGAAACTTAATCACAATTTTATTCCAGCATTTCTCGAAGTCTCCTTGCTTTCTTTGCAAAGGTATTAAAAACTAATTAGCATGTCCATATTCAATGAATAGTTTTTTATGCAACCGATATATACAAAAAGATAGGTACGAACTATTAAGAGATTAGGGATATTCGAATACGCGTTGTACCTAAAAGTTAGAAATTTACAACGGACTAAAATGTAAGAATTATGAATGTTTTTAATGTTTTCTTTGAAATTTCATGTTTCCTTCTTTACGTTTAGAAGAACCTTTTTTACCTAACGGCGTATCAGTGTGAGAAGGATTTTCATTGAAATAAAAGTAACTAAAATACCAAAATACATACACGCACTTACGAGCAAAACAAAAATTTTACTATTGTTCAACACCAGGGGTTCTCAACCGGAGACCAATGAATGGGCTTCAAGGGATCTGTGAAGTTCACGTGAAGATTTTTGTCATTAACATGGAATTTAAGGTTAATGTCTTGTATTTTCATCTACTTGGCAGGTGTGATCTGCGTGTGATTAACCTCATATCACCTCTCGTAACGAGTAACTTATGCAGAGAGCAGCAGCAGCTCTAAGGATGAATCCTCTCTGGACTTGCTGCTCTTGACCTTTCTCTCATACTAATGGATGCCTCAAGGTTCAAAGGGGTTGGTAACCCTACCTAGCCATTCAAGTTTTCTTTTTCTTTGTATTCACCCTGTATTTTTCTCATTCCAGATAAAATCATCTTTCATAGGCTGCTTAAGGAACAAGAACCTGTGCTGGCATACAGCTGGCTTAATCGTAAGCAAACAGTAGCTTTACCACCTTCCAACTAACTTCTAGGCACCCATGTAGCAGAAGTCTTGAAGAAGGTGGATGAGTTCTATTCTCAAAATGCACCGCAACAGTCATCTGCAAGGCCAGAGATGACACGACCAAAATGACCAGAATCAGGCTACACTTTGGAGAAGTGACCTTTCAACCTGTGACACAATGGGTGTTTCTAGACCCCAATCCTCGTCATGTACCATCACAGGTTCAGGAAAGCAGCCAAGAACTGTGCCCACAGATGCAGCTGGAGTTGAAATACAAGTATGACAGCATCCAAGGAAATAACATTGGCCACTACTATAATGATGGACGTCCATAGCAGAAGGGTCCTGGATGCTACTACCTTCAAGTCAATACCACAGTGTCAAGGAATATTGCTGATGACCAGCAGACACCAAGCTACATAAAGTGGGCATCAGTGGCAGCCCCATACCATCTGAAGGCCACTGGACCCTCATCCTATTCCTGATGAAAATAAAATGGAGGGACACTATGTTGCAGATATCTTAATACCCCTGCTAAGCCCCAATTCCTCAGACCCTTAAGATTGCTGGTGGATGCCACTCGCTGATAACTTCTGGACATGACCTCATTCCAGACAGCTTCACATACACAATGGGCCCAGGCAGAACTGCACCCCTCTTACAGAGATTTCCAGATGGGTTCAAGCCTGAACTCAGATATGAACCTGGCAAAGCATGTTAAATACCAATGCATCCAGATCACAGCACTCCCACCCCGGCCCAAGTCTACTCCAAGTTACACCACTTGCCCCCTAGAAATTGTTCTATATTCAGAATGCCATTAAGGAAGTAGAAGTGATGGGACTTTGCCGGAAGTCCTACAGGACCTGGATATCTCCATTCTGTAAGGTAAAAAGACAAAGCAACTCTTGGTACTCTTGAGGAGATACAGGCACCTAAACTACAAATAGATCCTGATCACTACCCACTTCCCAGCGTGGTGGACATCATCTATATCCTCGACCGGGCATGTACATTCACTACTTTCCACCATGAGTACATCCCAAAGACAATGACCATCACAATCTACAGGAAATTGAAGGGATTGATGGACAATTTTCCCCCCCGCATCTTTAAAGTCGATGATATTCTCACCTTCTCCATAAATCTGCTCGACCACCAAAAACATATCAGTTGTATTGTCTCTTTTACAGGACAATAGCAAAATGTGTTGTGGGGCCTCCTGCATCAAATTCATAGTCATCAAGTTTCTGAAAGGTACCAGCTTTCAGAAAATACCAAACTCTAGCCAACATAAAATTATTTCAAGAACTTATGAGAATGGTAAATTATTACCTACAATTTTCAACCAAGATTCAAACAGGGCCCTGCCCAATGCCACACCAAGCCATCAAAGACGCCCTGGCAGATGGCACCAGACTTATGCATACAATAGATACCAGACACTTCAGACAGCTACTTGAAGGCACACCTTTCAATATCCTAAAGGATCATCAACCACCTATCCACTCCTTGACCAAAAACCTAGGTACGCACTCCACCTGCTAACAGCCATCACTGAATTCCAAAATTCGGCAGGAAAAATTTTAAAGCAGACTCTACAGAATTCGGCTGGTATTCCAAACAGCGTTTGCCTGATACAATGGGATGCGCGACCGTTCCACACCCTTACTAGGTAAAAGCTGTTTGCAATATTACTAGCTGAATTCTGTAGAGTCTGCAGTAAAATTTAGTCACGAAATAAAACTCCCTTTTGACTGGTTGCTAAAACAACTGTACTTCGAATTCTTATTGGCGCAAAAGTTGTTTCCATATGAACCATTGTTTACACTGCCACATACTTCATTCATGAAAATTATGGACACAGAAAACCATCCCATTTTACACGTTGTTTAAAATCATAATAAATGGCGAGGGAATTCTTTTTAGATTGAAAAGAAACAAAAGTAAAAAAATAATTTCATTCTGATTCAATGCAATGGTTTTGTTTCATTCCAAAATTTTTTTGCTGAGTTCCGTTACGTAAACTCATTTAAAAAATAATGCCTTTTGAGTTAAAAACAAATTAAACGCGTTTATTGAATGATTTTCAGTGGTGCTAAATATCGTATGTATTGCAAAAAGTTTGCAATAAGTGGAGGGTCATCACATGTACCGTAAGTGATGCAAAAATGAAAATCTAGATTTGTTTTGATAATATTTTCTCATGTTATTATCAATAATAGAATTCCTTAATCGATATTTCTCAACCAGCAATATATTTTTTACAGAGCGACTTTTAAGCGAGTTAATATTCTTGTATGAAAAGCTAGGTGAGGGACTAAAAAACGTGATCCTATTCATTCTAATGACAATAATATTTCTGATGCAAAGAAATTCCAATAAATAAAAGAATTCTTGCAACTCTTGTAATTCATTTTACGTGACCTTTCTGTAATATAAAGTCGCTTGGTTCATACTTTTAGTATTTAATGGAAATGAAGATATAAACCAAAATATATACACACACACACACATATACATATATATATATATATTATATATATATATATATATATATATATATATATAATATATATATATATATATATATATATATATATATATATGTATATGAATAACTTGATCACGAAGTATATAAAATGTGATTCTATGTATAAATAAAGGTTTTTGCCACGAAGGAAAAAAAAATTAAAAGCGAGATAGCAAGCGCTTTCGGTCCAGTTTGACTCTTTACTCAGGCACAACTGATCTCACAGAGGAAAAGCATAGTCCAAGTAGGCTTAATATCCAAACTGACACTACAAGATTAGCAATAAGGTCGATTTCACTCTACATAAACGAGGAAACGCCTAGGGGCAGTATAAGCGAATTTTTAGGCTGCCACACCTTGGAGGATACACACGCGGTCAACAGATGATTCATCCAGAAAACAATACATTTTGAAAAAACAAGGAGGCATATACAACTTATTACCATGAAATTTACAAAAATGTTCCCCAAAAAAATTATTGATGAAAAAACGAAAAAAAAAAATATAAATATACCGAGCAAGAGAGAGAGAGAGAGAGAGAAAATAATAACTATATACATGTGGGACTAATTTATCAGTAGTTCATTTATTCTAACGTCGTTCATAAACATTTTACAAATATACGGGTCCAAATGGTACATTCCCGGACCACGATTTAGGTTGTTTTTATTAGTGATTTGTATAATTGCTGATTCCAGTAAATTTCTTGAAATATAATCATTAGATCTAGCAATTACAGAGGTATCACCCCAATTAATACAATGAGATTTTTCACTCAGATGGATAAACAGTGCATTTGAAAGTCAGGGGTCTGTTCTAAACTGAATACATATGCTGCTTAATAAGTACACATAAATTTTTACTTGACTGACCAACGTAAAACGACGGGCAATCCTTACAAGGAATTTTGTAAATGGTGTTATTTGTTACGGGACTATTCTTAATTAGCATATCTTTAATGGTATTGTTATAAGAGAAAATACATTAACATTAAACGATTTAAAAATTGATTTTATGGTTTCAAATCCACGAAAGTAAGGTAAGCTAAGTACATTTTTAGGCATTTCTTTTTCATTAATAGCAACACTATAAAACTTTTTGTGCTTTTTGATAACATAAATCAATTAAATGAGGTGGGTAGGAGAGATCGTTTCCTATCTTTTTTATGTATTCTATTTCTTGGTCAAGATTTTGTGGACTCGTAATATGCAAAGCACGTAGGAACATAGAAGAAAAAATTGAAATTTTAATATGAAGATGGTGGCCAGAATAAAAATGTACATATGTTAAATTATTTGTGGGTTTTCTATAAATACTGAATTTACATTGGAAATATTCTCTATGTATTAATACATCTAGGAAAGGGATGACATTGTTATTTTTAATTTTTTTTGTAATTGTTTTCTGGATGAATCATCTGTTGAATGCGTGTGTATCCTCCAAGGTGTGGCAGCCTAAAAGTTTCCTTATACTGCCCTCAGGCGTTTCCTCGTTTCTGTAGAGTGAAATCGACCTTATTGCTAATCTTGTAGTGTCAGTTTGGATATTAAGCCTACTTGGACTATGTTTTTCCTCTGTAAGATCAGTTGTGCCTGAGTAAAAGGTCGAACTAGACCGAAAGTGCTTGGGTATCTCGCTATATAGTATATATATATATATATATATATATATATATATTTTCTATATATATATAACACAACCATAATATATATATATATGTATATATATATATATATATAATAATATAATATATACATACACGTATATATGATGAATTGTTGACAGGAATTTATGACAAGGATTCACAGTCAGTCTAAAATGTATCATTATAGAGGCATTCTCAGTATAGTACCTCAGGGAATTTCATTTAGTCGAGTATTACATAATAGTAGTAGTCTAGCCATTGTTTTTTTCCTCTTTTTTACAAATATTTTCAGGAAATTGAAAACTTCAGGCAGTTTTCTTTTCATTCTTGACTATTAGCAAGCATGTATCAGGGCAAGAAAGACATAAAAAAGTCCTACGATGTTCAGAATCAGAATATTAAATATTTATAGCAACATCATTAAATATAATTGGATAAGGAATATTGCAGTTACTTATTTCGCAGTAGTGGATATTTCTTACCCAGATTATATTTTCTGCTCTCTCTCTCTCTCTCTCTCTCTCTGAATCTCGGCTTTGTAACAAAGTCGATATTGAAAATATACAATACCGTTTTCAGCGGCAATACACAAGATATATCGCGTTGTTAAAAACAGACAAGGAATTATCTAGGAAAGCAATTCTACGCTTCCGTTCACATCCTTCCAAACTATCAAGCTAAATAAAGGAATTTTGATGAGCGATACTAACGCCGGGCATACTCGGATATTGTAGAATTGCATCTGAACTTTATATATATATATATATATAGTTATATCTATATATCTATATATATAATATATTATATATATAATATATATAATAATATTATATTATATCCGACACTATCGAAAAACCACTTTTTTTTTATTTCATCGCAGTGAGTTTCCTTGTCTTTATTTTTTTAATATCGCATTTTTCATTTACGGTATATATGCATTTAGTTGTTCGTTTCAGTTATTCAGTTATTCATTGTTCACGATGTACCTACACATCCAATTTACAGCGACATGCAGTGGTGCATCTCTTAGGACACGTGGAAACCAATTCCATTGTCAAGTCCGAAGACAATAAAGTATATTCAGATTCAATGAAAAAATGACCTGAAATAATACGAAAGAAAAAAGAACTACGAAGAGTACGAAAATCGTGGGCACATTTCTCAGAATCAATCCGAAATTGGATTCATAACAAGACAGGGAACAATAACCGAAATAACATGGTAGATTATGTTTTTCTCATTACTGTCAAGGAAATTGATTCAAATTGATCCATTCTTCTCTTATTACCCTTTCCAGTTTCTTCTCGTTTCTTTTGCGCTAAATTATAAAATATTTCTTGGAGCTCTGTGGTAGTAGCCAACTAACCTACTTCAGATTCAATAACAAATTAGTCAGCCTTGGTTTAAGTCTCTTAAAGATTAATATACATTCATATGAAAATTGTCTGGTAGATACTGAAATATAGCCAAGTGTTTTCAATTATTTAATCACAATTTCAATTATGAAGATTGAATGCAAAATGCATTTTTCAAAATAGCCGTACCGGGAAAATATCACCACCATTGTTTATTTCCATTTTAATTTACAATTCTTTGGGGGTAAAACTCAATGCAATATTTTCCAGTTTCATTTGATATCGAAAAAAAAAAAATCCGACCGAGAACCTGAATAAATAGTCATATTTATGTGAATCGTATAAAAAAGCGGATCAGCAGGACCGTATGAACCTTTCGGGGCAGAATGAAATCTGTCGCTTTAAAACTGGAGTTAGAACAAATGTTCATACACAGCACTTAGTTTACAAAGCAACTGTGTTTACGAAGCACTTAGCCATGCTTGATATGCAGAATTCAAATAACAGATTTGTGTCATGATTTTTTATGGTCAGTAAACAGGCGACGATGAAGACGGAACCATAATTCGATTAACTGCCTTAGAGTACAGAGCTATAAATAAAACAATCAATTGGAAAAAAAGGAAGTAAATGGCCTTCGTTTCTTTGTTGACTATTAAGGTTATTATCACCATTTGATATATGTGAAGACAAGCAAATACGGTTAACGTCTAAATAAAATAATGATGCTTCCTCTTTGCCGCTAACCGATGAAAAACAATACATAATACAGATTATTCTATCTTAATGACTTTTTCAGTGACAACCAGAAAAAACTATCTTGAGCGTATATGTGGTTTCCATACACACAGCACATTACATGATTTTTTACTTAAAAGAAAATAATATCGTAAATTCGATGAAAAGAGCTTATAATCGGCATTGCGCCATTGGCTTCAGGTAATATAATTCACAGAAAGTGGCATGCGTGGGAGGCTTTCTATACTAATATCATCCAGACTGGAAAATTGTCGTGATGTCTGGAAGTGTCGGCGGATTATTCTCCAGGTAGTGTATATAGAACATCAAACCTGATGGCAATATAAAAGACTTTAGGGACGTCACGTACCGTCACGAAACTCGACTGTCTTTACTACCGGTGGGTTATCGTTGTTACACATCGGATCTATTGAATATAATCATAATGATTTTTTAACTTATGGACGTAATGTATGCAGTAATGTTTGATATTCGGAATTTTCTATTTATCGTAAAAGCACGGTATCAATGGACTGTATACTTAACAGTTTCTTTTTTCACTAATCTATTACTTCTATTTTGTTTTCTCATATGGTCATCATTACCCTGTTGCCAAAAATTCCATTCACTCCTTCATAGGAACTGTTCAATGAAAATATTCAATGGAAATATCACTTACCCGTCAAACGGTGCATTTCTGAACCTTAAGTTCGAAAATTTTCCGAGATGAAAATGAGGGTTCTCTCCCATTCACTCTCTAAAAAAAAAAAAAAAAAAGTAGATGACGGTTCGATGCTTTTACATACGATTTCATGATGAATAAGACCATACATTATTTTATGGCTGATGACAAACGTTTCGGTACTTTCATCAATGTGAGCAATCGAAGCAGTGATATAGGGATTTTAGACAACGTTCTACCGAACACCCTGTCTTCAAAGGTTTCTATGGATTTATCATCAGAATCAAATGGCAGACAAAGGAAAGGGTTTTCTTATATTTGAATAATGTTTGTTCAAGTTGCAAGACACCTGATCTTCAAATAATGAAAGATACTAGAGTGGATGGAAAATAAGTTTTTTAGATGAAAGTAAAATAGGATAAACCTTTTCTTTTTTATCTGAACATGAAAACGTCAAAGCTCTTTAGGGTATATCCAGGTAACCAAGGACAGTTAAGCATTGCGTAATTTCTGTTTTTTGTATTTTCTATTTGATTATCATTTTTGTCCACATCTTATACGGACCGTTTCACTATTATTTTGTAATCGTCTTTATTAGTTTAAAGGCTGTGAAAAAAAAGTGGTAAAAAATGTTCTTATTCTTTATCGTTCGCCTACGGAAGTATGTCATTTTGTCCTCGAGTGAATCCATTGTTGGTGATGAAAGCCAGAGAAGAATAGCAGGAAAACGAGGAGATTAAGGGGGATTTTCAAACAGAATGATCCTGCTACAAAAACATTCTTCTTTCATGACGACCACGGCCAAGTTTTGGATATTGATAACTCAATAAAGTTTAGCATATATGAAAATGAAGGTTATGAAAGTGCTTTAAGAATTATGTGTACCTAACATATATGTTTAACATAAATATCAAAACCCATAATTAATCCCCACTACTAGGAGCTGTGGTATTTCAGTGAAATTTCGGAATACTGGTTAATCTCCATTCAATTCCAAAATATTATTGGCTCCGGATGTGACAGAATTATTTCATAGTTGTTGTCGTCGACTGAATCTATAAGAAATCTGTGCCTAAAATAAATTGTCACACCTTTTTCCAGGGAACGACTTATGAGCTGTCTGTTAATATATATTTTTTCTCATTTTTTGCATTTTAACTCAATCACACAAGAGATCTAGTTTTTTCTCCTCCTCAGTCTGCAGTCTGGTTATTTGCCTTCCCCCCATACAATTTTAATTTGAGTACCCCCTCTTTACAGGCATATATGTTTCATTAAGTCTTTCATTGTCCTTTTTACCTAAACAGTATAGTTAAAAACACTTTAGTCTAATTCAAGGCATACTTCAGACCACACTTTCCACATGGTATAACATATGTTGATAACGGCATTGATTATTCACACATATATCCATAAAGCTGTACTGTATTTTAATACCATAGTGAAATCATACTTTGCGTTGCCTATTCCTGGAATAATTCAGGAACCTGATGACTTTCACACGCCGCTTACTCTGTAATTCAGTTATCAATATCATTCCTCTCTGATATCCTCCTCCCAACTTTCTAGCTCCCGTTGATTCAGTCATAACTGAAATCCCATCCATCAAAATTCGCATGCAGATAATCATGTCTGCACGACTAATTCATGAAACTGAATCTTCTGCTCTAATATAACTTTCCCATATCTCCCGACTCATCAACGTGAAGGAACGAAGAGGAGAACACATTTACCTAACCTTTACATATGTGTCACACTAATGAGCCTTTCATGCCATATGACCTTACTCAATCTCTTCCTCATGAAGAGTGTTGTACGCAAAACCAGCAGCTGCCAATTATAACTCCTACATTACTCATATCAAACATTTACATCTTTTATGTCATAATTTATCTCTCTCTCTCTCTCTCTCTCTCTCTCTCTCTCTCTCTCTCTCTCTCTCTCTCTCTCTCTCTCATAAGCATACACACACACACACACACACACACACACACACAAACTAAAAAATGCATGTCCACACAAGCTTCCCAAAGAAAATTACCCTTTTTGTTTTCTATTGACACTGAAAAAAAAATCTCGACAAAGGTAAAGCCTATTACAAAAAAGAATCCTGTTTCATCCTAACTTTTCTCGACACCTGTACCACAGTCCCCAAAGAAAGTAATTTTTTACTCCTTGTACTTTCAGATTCAATGACATCATCGAAAAACTCTTGTTTTTTACCTTACATTCTTCAACTAAAATCCCTTGACATTTCAAGTTAAACGCATAAAGGAATAGGTAGGAGAGTAAACAAAATGAGACTGACTAGATGGACATAGACTTTTCAACGTAGCAATATTTTTCTTAATTTTAATGCTCTAAAGGCTCCATCTGAGAAACGTTTTCATTCAGAACGTAACGTCAAAGAATTTTTTTTCTTTTGATGCTTACCGTACAGCTTTTATCCACTCTTTGAAAAATGTATATATAAAAAACGAAAAAGCGCTTTGAATGTACCCTTTTTTCGTAAATAACGTGAACGTCGCCCAAAATGACGGAATTAGATTGGTCCTCATTATTCAGATTATTTGACGTTGGCGGACAACATTTTACCATAGTCCTCCTTATTGATAACTGTAATAATTATCCCTGGTCTCACCAGGATATTGCATTTTATATCCAACCGGTTCACTATCAAACTGTAAACAATTCTTCAGTGACTCTCAGCCAGTAACGCTAAAGACAAGAACTTTATCATTAATATTTGGAAGCAACAATTTTTTTTTCCAGAATTTTCAGACTTCGCTCTCCAAAATTTTGTATGACTAATTGCTTTGTCACCATTAATTCAGTTGTATTTTTCCTGTATGATTTGCATGTCGTTGTTTTAATTAAGATTTTTACAGGTTGGTATATTTTGAAGGACTTATTTTCCTCAAAGAAACTTTGCCGTATTTCATTTTATAAGTTTACAGTTCACTTATGAATTGAATGCTTTCACTATCATGAACATTTAATACGTTTCATAAAATGCATTTTTAAATGCGAATTCATAAAATATGATAAACTTCATTTCGTAGATTATGCATACCTGTTTAATACAAGCCAAATAGGTATACTATTCCTTTCATTCATTCCGGTGTAATCATTAATAATGTCTCACCATAATGCATTGGGAATCTTTTGAAATACATTATACATTACATACGCTCATTCACACATACACACGCACACACTCATGCATACACACATACACGTAAACACACACACACACACACACACACATAATATTAAATATCATGGTTGTATGCTTTCACTATATTCTTTTTCCCCTGTGGATGACGGGTATGACTTCTAAGCAAATTTTTAGAGATGCTGTTACTCCTAGCAAACACAAACATTGCACCACCAAGCCATGGAGCTCACTCTGGCTAATTGCACCTAGAAAGGTGGAAGGCGCGGTAATCACTTTCCTATGATATTTCCTAGAAAATTAAAGGGTCGGCTAAGACAGACCTTTATCTCATTAATACCCAATTCAAGGACGACGTAGCTCAAAGGACTGTAAAGTTACGATATATAGGTTGTATGGCAATCGAAGCGGAATGTAAATAGTAAACGGTTCTTAAAGTGATTCACAGCAGTGAAAAGAAGAGAGTTCCGTTTTGATTAACGTAGTTTCAATCAAATTAAACCATTGAAACTATAATGTAAAATGGTTGGTTACATACAAAACACCCGCTACAAGAGATCAAATCAATTTCCCCTATTATATAATAGCATCTCCCTCCGCTGATTTCATAAACCGTGAGAGAGAGAGAGAGAGAGAGAGAGAGAGAGAGAGAGAGAGAGAGAGAGAGAGAGAGATTATTGAAGAGCGCTATGGTTAATATCCCTGAAACTTGTTATATTAGCTCATACAACGTGGGGGTGGGGGCAGGGCCGAGGCACAGATGCCTATATTAGATAATTTTCGGGAATTTCTTAAGCCGTTATATTGTTTAATAGAACACTTACATGATGTTCTAGATTTGAACTTAAATATGAAAGAAGTTTTGTGATAGTAAATAATGATAATGGGCTATCGAATAAATACTGTGAAATGCATATTATCATCAGAGTAATTGGCAGAAGGTGGTGCGGCAATATCACGAGACATCCTTTTTGTGAACAGGACCTTCGAATGTGGCTTTAATAGTAAGCGTGTTACCATTCATAAACGGTATTAAACTTCGCTTTAGTATATAACCTCTAAATTCATCATGATATAAAGAAAGTAATGGCGTGGCAAGAAAACGAAAAATCTTATTTTCATTCTGCTCGGTAGGACCGTTGATGACTGGACATTTTTATTGGCAGTTTTATGGGTGGCCAATCTATAAAAACCTCTCTTCTGACTCACTGCGACTAGTAACTTATTAATCTTAAGTTTTTTTTTCGACTGTGATAATTCTGTGAAAATACTAAAATAATCAACAATAAAGATACTGAATCGTTCATTGGCCCTAAAAATTATTACTGAGCTTGATCATGTTTTAGCCCATGTCTGCTTAGAAACAATGTTAATCATGCCAAGCACACAGTCATGGTATCCATTTCTTGGGTAGGAAGATACTTAACTAGTTGTCATTTTTGTCAAAAAATGTACTAAACACAAATCTTTGTCATTGGAGGGAGATGGACATTATAACTGCTGGTATGAAACAAAATTTCCAAAGAATCTATTGCATAATATTTTCCAGGACATTGTATGATTCTAATCCCTTAATCCCAGAACGGATTTGTTTCACACCTACCAAACTTGATCTCAAAAAGGTCTATAAATAGACTTAACTTGCCGCAATATATTTGGAAAAAGGAGCTAGCGAGTCATCGATCTGTTAACCCGACAAATTAAATAGTTTATTATTTTTATTCATTCTCACTAGATTAACAAGCACAATTTCGATTAAACACAAATATACGATACTGTATTTGCTAATTGGCCCCAAGTTTAGCAGCAAGAAGCTAAATGGTGCAATTTTACTCGAACCTAAAATTTTCGCTCGGGTGCAAGATTTAACTACAATTATAATAAGCGTAACCGAACAGCGTAATTCCTTACTTTCATTATTATATGCTTGACTTTTAAGGAAAAAAATGGTGATTCATATAGTTATAAAACTTTGTTATCAAGTGCCGATAGTAATCGGAAGCGAAAAGAAAAGAATTCTGGCTCCCATCTCATATCGGAAAAAGCATTTATCATCTTTGGGGTTCCTTGATGTATTGGAAAAGCAAAAGACGTACTTTTATACAAAATTTGAAAATACCATTTTTTTATGACATATAAGTGTGAAATAGGTTGGCAATTTTAAAAGTTCCTGTTGCCCATTATACTATAATGGAGTCATTGGAAAATGGTTCAATACACAGTGCAGAAGTGTAAAATAATTAGAGAACAAAACAAAACAGAAAACAACCTTCTTAATAATGTTGTGAAGTACACACGTTTGTGATCAATGTACAGTTATACAGAGAACCTATTCCATCCTTGAATATTCGCTGGTTTTATGTGAGAAAAACACTGAATCGATGGGAGGCGTGGAGGGTAGGGTGTATTGTAATGAAGCACGTTCTCACAAAACAAAGGATCCATTCCCTTTTACGAGAAAAGAATTCACTGGGACTAAGAAAAGACGAATGATTAGTGGAATTCACGTTCTTATGGCGAAATAGCAAGGTCAATTCACCGGACGGACCTGTATAATGAAGTGCTTTGGAACTAGAGCCGTTTTTCTACAGTCGTGGCAATTTCTTTAATCCGCTTCAAAATGAAATCTTTTCAATTTTTATATATATGTATAGATATAGTATATATATAATTATATATATATATATATATATATATATATATATATATATATATATATGTATAATATATAGACTATCAGATATATATAATATATATAAGAGATCTATAATACTATTATATACTATATCTACTATATATAATCATATATATATAGTATATATAATAATATATACTATATAGTATATATAATATATATATAACTTATATATATATAGAATATATATATATATATATCATATATATATATATATATATATATATATATATCTATATATATATATATATAATATAAATATATATGCATCCTAACCCTTACACATTTCATTTTGCAGAAAACGTAATTTATATTTTTTAAAATTCTGCATCTATTTTGTCTGTATTTTTAGCGTATGATTGTTGACCTGGAATACAAGATTGTTCAACATGCCGATGATGCAAAACTTGTGGGTGGAGTTAAGTCTCCACTTCTGAGAAATGAAGCTGCCCTCAGCCTCAATCGGGACATTGACCGGATTAATGAATGGTGTGGTCGGTGGGGAATGAGGCTGAACTCCAGTAAAATTAAAACGCTTTTGAATAGATCTCGTACAGATTTTCTTTGGTGAAAGTCTGAAGCTTTATCTATTCTACTATCAATTTCAGGGACCGAGAGTTATCGTTTTTTTTCTAAAATATCTTGCAAACTAATTATTGGATCAAACCACCTTCCACTAATTTTTGGTAATATAATGCATCACAACCTTGCATTCCAACGTCCTTAACCCCATCCCATCCCGCTTTACCTCCCCTCCCTCTCCCTCCCCTCCTCATCTCCCCCTCAACCCGGTTTCCTGGCCTCCCCATCTCTGCCCCTACCTTTCCTGCCTATTATATTATATTTAATAACATTGGATGTTATAAATATGTTAGCTTTTGTAGATTCTGTCTTCATTTAATTATTTGTATTGTTTTATCTAACGTTATATGAATGGGAGTAGGCTGTAGAGCGCATGACCTCCACCCTATTCCCCCAGTATAATATACCTACTATCACGACCTCGACTTAAATCCTTTAGCCCTTGTATGATCGTGTTGACTACGAGCAAGTAAGGTAAGGTAATCAAACTAAATCACGCACTTTAACCTACAACCCAGCATATAATTAACACTATTATATAAAATGGTAAAGGAATGATGAAACTCTCTCTCTCTCTCTCTCTCTCTCTCTCTCTCTCTCTCTCTAATTTGTATTCATTATTATCATAGTTGAAAAGTGATGCAAACAATTGAGAATATCGCAAGAACTTTATTCACAATCTTCATCACTATCAAGGAACAAATCATCCTCGTTATCACTCTCGATGTTGATAATTACGTGATCTACAGGTTAGTGAATGTTATCTGTGGACAAAGAGAAAAGAAAAGGTCTGCTTGCTTCCCCAAAAAATCCCCCATGATGTGGGTGGAGTTTTGTCTGCCTCCTTGCTGCGTCAGCAAGTGCATTACCGTAATGAGCAGGTACCTCTAAAATACGTCATCGGGCCTACGTAGTTACCCCAGGTGGGAGGTGACTCCACCCAATTGGGTAGACTTGTCTTTCTTGGCCTTGCGGGGACCAATGCTTATCCTCGAAATCTCAGGACCATCACACTGCACCTTCCCCCCCATATATCCATTGTTGTGCTAATACGCTAAAGGTATTATTAACAGAATTATTATCATTATTAAAGCAGTTTCACCAGACCACTGAGCTGACTTTTAGCTCTAATAGGGCTGGTCCGAACGACTAGAGCAAAATACCAGGTCTATGTCTGAGGCCAAGCACTGGGACCCAATAGATCATTCATTGTGATGATGAACGAATTAAAATAAGATAAAAAAAACTGCACATAGGCACATGCTCTCATACTGGAACACATACACACATCAAATACACGCCAAAGATACTGTCAACAGAAAACGTTGGGAAAAATTAACGATTATCATGTTCGTTACGTCAAACCTTGCTATCCTTTACATTATGAACTCTAATTATCTGCTGGTATTAAAAAATATCATGGAAAGCGGTATTTTATTGCATATTGTAAATAACAGAGAACTACTGGTAGAAAGATGAGAAAAACACCGATAAAGAAAGAGTGACGGAGGGAGGGAGGGAGGGAGAGGGAAATGGATGGGGGATGGTAGATGTTCGATACTGTAGATCAGTCCTGATGACTCATGGACTTTGCCTTTAAAAATCAGGAGTAAACGACTCAACCATCACCATTTGGCTATGCACTATATTACCAAAAATTAGTGCGTGTGTGTGTGGGAGTCTACAATTGTAGACTGTGTTGAAGTACCATTTCGATCAAATAATTAGTTTGAAAGGTATTTAAGAAAAGCGATGAATCTTGGTCCCTGAAATGGATGGTAGGAGTGACCTTTTTCACTTACACACGAAAATTAAGTATTGCTCATATGGCCTCATATATTTATAAGTGATAAAACCAGTACAACCTGTTTAAGGCCATTTGTTCTTCCTTTACTAGCATACTGTTCTCCGGTGTGGATGTCTGTTTCTCAAAGATTTATCTCTTTTAGACAGAGAGGTTCGTGGTGGTAGGCTTGTTGTTTGCCACTTTTTCATAAGTTGTATTTTTTACATTCATAATTGATCCCTGATACCATTTTTCTGCCTAAAGCAACCTTTCTGTATTTCTCATTACCTTCTGTTAATTCTTTCAAATGAAGACGATATTCTTTGGAAGCTTGAATTTCAAGCCAATAGCCCATGTTGGCTTTCCATATGAATAGGTTTTATCTTCCGAATGATAATAATAATAATAATAATAATATAATAATAATAATAATAATAATATCGAAGAGGTTG
The DNA here is from genome assembly GCF_015104395.2 of Macrobrachium nipponense. Lineage (NCBI taxonomy): Eukaryota > Metazoa > Arthropoda > Malacostraca > Decapoda > Palaemonidae > Macrobrachium > Macrobrachium nipponense. Next base: position 39,597,231 of record NC_061089.1, on the reverse strand, counting down.
GTAGAAATACCAGGAGTTACGTCACCACGGTCGCAGCCAATGAAAACCCGGCTCCAGGTGACGCAACACACCTGAGAAGATCAACGCGCCTCGAGAGTTTCCGACGCCTGGCCGCCAGCCAATGAAAAGTCGAGCACCCTCCGGGTCCTGCAGGAGCATCCGTGAGCGCCCGCACGACCATGAAACAAATGTCTATTTTCGTCTTTTGCACAATTTCAGAAATGGGCATATTTATTTATTCTGTCCTTGTCTCCACAAGCCCCTGTTAGTTTATCATATATATTATATATATATATATTATATATATATATACATATATATATATATATATATATATATATATATATATATATATATATATATATATATATATATACATATATATATATATATATATATATATATATATATATATATATATATATATATATATATATATAGTATATATATATATATATATATATATATATATATATATAATATATATAATATATATATATATATATATATATATATTATATTATATATATATATATATATATATATATATATATATATATATATATTATGTTTGTAGATCGCCTCATCTACCCAGCAGTCAGTAAATTATTCATTTTCTAGAAGAACAGCCATTTTTTCTCCTATCAGCTGACTTTAGGAGGGAAAAACAGGCCAGACATAGTCATTTCCGGCGCCAGTCGGGTAGCGGGGTAATAAAAACTCATTAAGCCTTAGGAACATATCCAAAGGGAGTGTGTAGCTAGTTAGGTACTTCTTAGGCCTACTCTAAGATCCCTTATCCTGTGAACTTTCGCTGGCCGTATGTCTGTTTCCAGGATGACCTGCCCATGGGGGGAAAATGCTGCCCCAACACCCAAGATTCGCGCCCGACGACGCTCTCAGTTCAGCCCAGTCCTTGACCCCTGACAGACGTCCAAGCCATCCTGCCCACAGGCCTAACAAAAGGTGCTTAACTGGTGCCCCCTGAGCTCTGACAAAGCCGATGCCATCCTCTCCAAAGTTCCTCTACATACGGCATCCTTTGTTCCTTTTCTGCCTATCGGCCGCATGCTACCTTGTGATCGTCCTAGATAGACAAAGGCTCCATTGAATATTTCATTTAAGTACTAGAGTTCCTCCCCCAGTGAGTGTTAGATAAAAGTGACTGACATTGTAGCTGAAATATTGTGCAAGAAGTCCTTATTTTATGTAGTGTGTAATTTGGGAACTCATTTCCAGATTGTCTCCTCGCACGCAAGTGCTTCCTTACCGCTAGATACTATCAATTTTGGAAACCAGCATTGCAGTAGTATTTGATTTTAGCCAGCTTTTCCATATTGTGAAAGACAGGAGCGGTCCAGACATTATACGGCGCTCTGACCACGTGTGGCCAATTTGCCTTGCCTTTATCTCAGGCCGGTCAATGTTTCTTGTAAATAAATGTAAATTAGATTAATCAGCTGGGTTTTCAATGGCGACCTTCCAGAGAAAAAACTAAACATATTCCTTTTACAGTTATCTAAGGTAAGTCCTAAGCGCTCAATTTTTTCCTTCTTAATTTTTCCCTTACGTTTGGGCATCAGGCCAGCCCCATATGTAATAGTGGCAGACCTTGCTAGGATCGATCCCTGGGGCTCTTTAAAAGCTTGTAAATCGCGTTATCCCCTTGAAAATGTAAACTGTAAATGACTTTTACAAGGCGTAATTCATAAAAAAGCATTCATAATTACGCAGGAGACAGCACGACTCGCACACAGTAAGGTATATCATTCATTTAATATTATTATGCTTATCACCATTGTTAGCTTTAAGTTACGTTAAGTTGTTATTTTAGAGATATTATTGTGTAAGGCGAATTCTTCTCTGTTAGCAAGTATCATCTTGTAGCTCGCACACGTGTGTATGTGTGTTTTAGATAGATGCCAGAAAGTGCTAGTTAAAACTAGGAAGTGCTTTGCCAGGGTTTCATTGCATGTATTAGCAAGCATAGCTAGTTAGGAGTGTTTTCTACTAATAGTCACGGCAAAAGAAGTGTACAATTCTTTTGTCTGTGAGATGTTAGGGGAATTCGTTTTAACTTAGCTTTCATTCACGTGTTGATAACCGCAGCACACTCGCTTACCTTTCCAGCGTGTGCGTGGACTCTCAGCACCAGCCATTGTTCACAAAGCAATTCATTCACCACTTGAAACTTTATCTCAACGATTTATGCCAAATAACGTAAATCTTGAGGTTTTAATGTAAATAATATCAATCTCAGTACTAGTATCTATCATTCTGCCAGAACATTTCTTGCCCTTTTTGCTTTCAATAACAAATTAGAATTTTGTTGTTGTAAATCGCTCTCGCATTTACAGGATCAGCTGTTTGAAGGACACGTTGCCTCCTTCGCCTTCCTGCACGTTTCACTTAGCATCGCTCACTCGAAAGTTTTATTTCACTTCACCTCTAACACTTTAATATCCTTACCGCCAGTTCACTTGTCACAGGAAGCTAGGTAACCTTACGTAAAGTAAATTAATGCAAATCTTAAAAGTAAAGTGCATTAAAAGAATTGTTAATTAAACGCATCGTAAATCGCTAAGTGTTCCAACGCAAACCATTTACAAGTCACGTAAAAATAGTTCATCGCTAGTGTGTTCTCGTAACCACATAACTTATTCCAAAAGCAGTTCTTTCATTACCCTTTAACGTAAGGAAATCATTCAACACCAATTGCGTCATATTAAAACTAAAATCATTAGTTCAAATAAATACAAAGAAGTTCGTCATATATCATTTTACGCTCTCAGAGAGAGAGAAACAGAGAGAGAACCCATTAATCAAAAAGCCAAGAGTACTACATTTATTACCATTACGCATGCATCATTAGTTTTAGTCTCTTGTGACTTTCATTTACACTGAGCGTGATACACGCCTGTGTCCATTGCAGTCTTGCAAGCATTTATTTCATTTACCAGTACTTCAACCAAGGACTGAGCACTTTCCAATTTACTGTTACCTGTCATTGCCCAAGTGATCTTTTCCATTTTTTATTGCAAAAGACGCGTATACGCAAGCACTAACTGCAAATTGCAACCTCATTACTTCCATACAAGAAAGCCGCTACCAGTCTAGGACTGGCCACCACCAGTGCACCACAGGCCCTACATTTTACAGTGCCACTAATCCGTGACACTGTCCATCGACTGGCTGCTGAAGTACTTCCCCTTTTACTTTCTCTCCTCCACCATTACACTCTGCCACGAACAGAGTGCCAATTTCTCTTCAGTATATTTGAGTATATTGCCTTAGTGTCATACAACGGGACACACCAGCATGCTACCAGTGCAATCAAGGAACGCCTCCATAAGTGCCACTGCACCAGTATCAGACGTACAGGTAGCTCTTTACCTTGTGTATCCGTCATTACGGAACCCCCATTTCATTAGTGTTTCCGTGTGTAATGATTTTTATCCTTCCGGATCACTCAACAAAGGAACGCCTCCTCAAGTGCCGCAATACCAGCACTCCACTAGTACTGCCCAAGGAACGCCTCCATAAGTCCCGTGCACCTGTACAGAACATACAGGTAGCCATTCAACCGTGTATCTGCTATTCCGGAACACTCAACCAAGGAATGCCTCCATAAGTGCCACTATCCCAGCACTCTACTAGTGCTGTCAAAGGAACGCCTCCATAAGTGTCATGCACCTGTACAGGACGTACAGGTAGCCATTCAACTGTGTATCCACTATTCTAGATCACTCACCAAAGGAACCCCTCCATAAGTGCCGTGCACCTGTACAGAACGTACAGGTAGCCATTAAACCGTGTATCCGCTATTCCGGAACACTCAACCAAGGAACGCCTCCATAAGTGTCGTGCACCTGTACAGGACGCACAGGTAGCCATTCAACTGTGAATCTGCTATTCCAGATCACTCAACCAAGGAACGCCTCCATAAGTGCCACTACATTAGCACTCTAATAGTGCTGCCAAGGAACGCCTCCATAAGTGCCGTGCACCTGTACAGGACGTACAGGTAGCCAATTATATGCACATCCATCATTAGGATTGCCCATTCCATTGTGTATCCCCAAGTTAGGAACGCCCATCAGTGTGACCTCTACACGGCACACTCCATTATATATTCTCACCTCATTAAAAGGTGCCATTCAAGAAGTGCCACCAACTTACAGGACACTTCCCAAGTCTTTCAGACATTTTCATTACTTCATTTGCAGAACCATTTCTAGGTGAGTGTCACCTTACCAAATAGGCACTCCCATCCAGTACTATTCCTGCCCATCCTTTCATATCTGAGCCTCCACTGTAGCCTAAGGAAAATGTCTTCCCCTGCTTTCCACCAAACCATATCCGTGGAGCTAGAGAGGCTCCAAGCCCTCATGACTCTGGGCCAGAACTCTGGTTACACCGGACAGGAACTCGCCCAGTGGTTGAAAGGACAGATGGACGATCACCTCCTGCGAGAAAGAGCCTCCAGAGAGGAAGAGAGGAAAGAAAAAGAAGAAGAGAGGAAAGCAAGAGAAGAAGAGAGAAAGCATGAGCTAGCCCTCAAGGAGAAGGCTCTCGAGATGGAGAAGTCATGACAGGTAATTGTCGAAGCCCTAGCCACACAGCCAGCTTCCAGCCCCACTCCTACGGTGTCGCACAATCCCATTGTGAGCATTAACGTTCTAATACCCCAATGGACGGAAGATGAGCCCGAGGCATGGCTGGAAGAAGTAGAAGCCTTATTTGGAAATTATGCTACCACGGAGATAAAGAGCGCCACCCTGCTTGCCAAGCACCTGGGCGGCAAGGCTAAGACTGCTCTCCACTCACTGGATCAGGGTCAGCAAGGTGACAGGGTGGAAGTTTGCCAGGTTATTACGAAGGCTTATGAGATTACCCCAGAGAGATGGAAACAGTGTTTCCGAGGTCAGGCCAAGGAAGTTGGTTGGGTCTGGAGCGACTTCTCCTATCACATGACATGGGTCGAGGCCATGTCATGCACAGAATTCCAGGACCTGTTTAACAGGATCATGCTGGAGGACCTCTAACAGTGTGTACCTGGACCACTCACAGTGCACCTTAATGACAAGCAACCCAAGACACTTGCGGAAGCTTGCCACATGGCTGACAACTGGGAAACATTCCACCCATCTCGCAGCACCTCACACCAATGCATAGTGCCACCAAGTCATCTCTCGGGATCCACTCGCAGCAGAGTGCCGCCTCAAGAGAGCCGCCAACCACCTGCCTCCTCAGAACCCTCCTATGCCAACAAATGGTGCCTCCTCCTCTTCTCAAGACCAGTCAGACACCATACGGAGACCAGCCCAGCAGAGGGGCTCCTGCAAAGCCTGTGGGGATACAGGGCACTACTCTGCCAGATATCCCGGGTGCCCAAAGCATGTGTCTTCGACCAGGCACGTCCACCTGATCAGTGCCACAACCCCTTCAGCCATTATACCAGAGTCTAGGTCTCACCCTGAGCGGGTGTGGACCACTTCAGTCACAGTGGCACTCCTGGATGGCTCTACCCTACCAGTGACCCTGCCGGTTACGGTAGATACCGGCTCCGATCTGTCTCTTAGACCGGGACCAAGAGCACACCAGGTGGGCGATAACTTGGATCGAAGGACAGTCCAAGATCGTTCCCACAGTTTTTCTGCAGGTCACCACTCCTTGGTGCACCAAACCTCAACGCCTGGGGGTAGTGAGTACAATTAGGCATGAAGTAGGTTTTCTATTGGGACAGGACCTCCTCTGGGGATGTCCCTCACCCACACCTCTCCAGGGCCAAGCTACCTCCACCACGGAGGCCTCCACTACCTCAACGCCACCAGACAGGGACACTGCCCTTGTGGCAGGCGTACCCCCGTCCGCACTACCTTCCACTCACCAACCTGGTCAACGGAAGGGGCACTCCGTGTACATTCTAAGGCCCAGGTCTCCGGCCTCAAGCGAGACCCACTACAAAAAGTCACCTCCCCCACTACAAAGGGAGCTCGACCCTTCACAGTTCCATTGCAAAACCTGCAATGTAATAGGGCACTCCACTAATTGGCCTGGGTGCCCTAGCAAGCAAAGAGCAGCGGACACTGTCCATTTTCAGAAAGGCTCAGCGTTCCACAAGAGACAGGACACCCTGTCTCTGATCACTCCAGGCACACCGAGAGGTATGGCACCTCTGGTACCCATCACAGGTACGCCTGATGTCGACTCTCTGCCAGTGCCACTTGGCAGCACTGAGCAGTGCCATGCTCCATCCAGCCTGGACGTAAAGCCACCACAAACATAGACCTCTGTGCCTGGCCCCAAGCTAGCACCGGCGCCGAACCTAATCAAGGATACTCCTACAGGAGATCCTCCAAGTTGCATGGAGCTTAATACAGCCCACTGCCCAGCTCCAGTCCACGCTTCTTCTTCAACATCACCTCTGTCGGCCGAGGATGAACCTCCAGCAGACCTCACCATTACACCTTCTCCAGATGACTAGGAACTGCCTAACCAGGAGTCAGCCTGGAGTCTTACCCTTACGACGGCTGTCGCAGCAGCCGAAGTCAGGGCCTCCCCTGCAGTAGGTTCCACCTCTATGAGGGTTGCTGCAGATACCAAAGTAGGGTGTTCGCCTGTAGTCCCTAGGGCTACCACTGCCTCTGCTCCTGACGGTGCTTCTGGCCTTTCCCCAGAGTCGGTGCCTCCGTCTACTCCTAGGACTGGTGTAGCCAGGCCCTGGAGGAATAAGAAGAAGAAGGGAGATAACAAACTCACAAATTAACCAAAGAGCCAAATGCTCTCCCTGGCACCTGTGCCCTAGGTACAGTGTCACATTCATTTGCAGGGTGATCCTGGCACCTACTAAGAGAAGGTAGCCAGCCTGATCTCTGCTAGTAGACTAACCCTCTAACCCCCAGAACTTGTATTACTCACCCTTACTTAAATGTCATAATTACCTCATTAAATTTCCATCCTGGTACACTACTAATCACTCATCACTTTCACGCACCATTACCTCATCTTATGTATTTTATTAATTCAGCTCAATAAACCTCTGCTGCGCGTACCACATTCTGGAATGATTGCGTCTCTAATTAATTGTAATGAGTAGGTTAGGCTAATAATTCAGTACCAGGGTATTAGGGTAGTAGCAAGTAGAATTTTCAAAGTAACCTTACATATGGGTAGAGTAGACTGTCGTCACAGATGACCAGTAGTTCTCACTTAGGCTAGACTACATTAATTCAGTAAGTTAGTACACTTAGCATCTCCACCTATAAGTTAGGTAGGCCCTTGTAGTTAGCCGTATCGCTGCTAAAACCTCAGTTAGAGCAGAAGACCTGTTTAGTCGAGGCGATCGACTTATTTAGCCGAGGCCTTCAAGCCCGAAAGGGAGTGAATGCCTTCTTAACAGGGGGAGCTTTTATGTTTGTAGATCGCCACGTCTACCCAGCAGTCAGTAAATTATTCATTTTCTAGAAGAGCAGCAATTTTTTATCCTATCAGCTGACTTTAGGAGGGAAAAACAGGCCAGACATAGTCGTTTTCGGTACCGGTCGGGTAGCGGGGGAATAAAAACTCATTAAGCCTTAGGAACATATCCCAAAGGGAGTGTGTAGCTAGTTAGGTACTTCTTAGACCTACTCTAAGATCCCTTATCCTGTGAACTTTCGCTGGCCGTATGTCTGTTTCCAGGATGACCTGCCCATGGGGGGAAAATGCTCCCCCAACACCCAAGATTCGCGCCCGACGACGCTCCAGTTCAGCCCAGTCCTTTACCCCTGACAGACGTCCAAGCCATCCTGCCCACAGGCCTAACAAAAGGTGCTTAACTGGTGCCCCCTGAGCTCTGACAAAGCCGACGCCATCCTCTCCAAAGTTCCTCTACATGCGGCCCCCTTTGTTCCTTTTCTGCCTATCGGCCGCATGCTACCTTGTGATCGTCCTAGATAGACAAAGGCTCCATTGAATATTTCATTTAAGCACTAGAGTTCCTCCCCCAGTGAGTGTTAGATAAAAATGACTGACATTGTAGCTGAAATATTGTGCAAGATGTCCTTATTTTATGTAGTGTGTAATTTGGGAACTCATTTCCAGATTCGCTGAGTCCTTGCTTTGTCTCCTCGCACGCAAGTGCTTCCTTACCGCTAGATACTATCAATTTTGGAAACCAGCATTGCAGTAGTATTTGATTTTAGCCAGCTTTTCCATATTGTGAAAGACAGGAGCGGTCCAGACATTATACGGTGCTCTGACCACGTGTGGCCAATTTGCCTTGCCTTTATCTCAATGCACTTTGAGGTCGATGACGGCTCGAAGGTCACACGCATCAGGCATGGGGCACACGTGTTTGCTGCGTGAAACTTAGGGCGTGTCTGTGTGTGTTCGTAACAAACAGTATATGACTTTTGTTATGGGAGGATAAATGCTAAGAGGGAGGACACGCTGATTGCTTGTGACAGAGTGTGGAACACGCCTGGAAGAGGTGTTGCAAACCCATCGAATAAGGTAACGTAAGAAAGAACTTTGAAAAAGTTAACCTTTGAAGTGATAATTATTGTGTTGGAGAAAGAGAAGTATGGTGCGGTACACATTCTTTTTGATTAACTTTCATGGTAAAAGTGGTGTAATAATTGTGGTCTCTTTATTTCAGATGGGTTCAAAGTCACCATATAGAAAAATGGATTCTCTAAGACTTTTATTGACTTATTAAAATGTTATGGTTAATTTAACATTTTTTGGGGGTCAGAGTTAATTCATTTTATTCCATTTTAATGTTAGCTATTTTGGGAAATAAAAAGTATATTTTTGTAACTACGGGAGCTTATTTGCCTAGTTTGCATTTTCAGCCAACTCGCCAGAGAGATTCTTCAACGGAACAAGGGTAGGTGTAGTTGCCTGTTAGCAGTTTGTTTCATTTTGTTTAAATGAGTATCATTTGGTCTTAAAAACCCTTTCTAGAGATTGGTGGCAGCGGGAAAAAGGTTCATGGTGCCATAGGTAGCGCCTCCGAAGAGACTATATAGTTTAGGCATATTTTGGGGAGAGTGGTTATAATTATGCATTGGGCAACTTGCTTTATTGCTGAGTTAGGGAAAGATACTTGGGTGCAGCCGTGTGGGAATGAATTATGCGCGGTTCCAATGTGTAGACAGGTACCGACTCCAGTTCTATGAAAACGTGAGTGTATAATTTTATGTTTCCTTCCTTTTTTCTCTTTTTATTGGTGTTAATTAACAAAAAAGTGTGTTTTAGTTTGATGTCTCTCGAGATTCGGTGGACATTAGTGGTTTTGTGGTAAAAAAAAATTTGGGGGGAAAAGTGGTAATGTGAGTTTCGTTCTTATGCTTGGCATGAGAGAGAGAGAGAGAGAGAGAGAGAGAGAGAGAGAGAGAGAGAGAGAGAGGCAGTGGCAGCCGAGTGAACAGAGGCTGATTCAAGCGGTTTAAGAGTTCGACATACATTTGCTCTATCGAGTTATCTTCTTCATGTTTTTTTGTTCCCAGTGTGACCTTATATTTCATAAGACAGCTGTTTAACCTTGAACATGAGCAATGTCAAGTTCAGCAGGAGAATGGATACAGAAATTGAAAAACTCTAAATGGAGAAATGGGGATAATGTCTCACTCGACAATTTACATAAGTTGATCCATTTTGCGATGCTGTTACATGATGTACCAGACGCAATAGTGGACAGTTTTGATGAAAAGATTGGACCTATATCAGATGAAGAACTAATTTATGCCCAAATTCAAAAACATAAGTCCAAATGTCCCACGGTGGATAGTACATTTTTTAACGGGACCGGTCCGAGAAATACGGAGCAAAGAGATAGAATTTCCTTCTCCCCGTTTGTGTGCAAAAGTGGAATATAATAGAGGATTGATCGATCAAAGGAAACAGCAGTTGCATTGCTACAATTGTAATAAACCAGGGCACACAAAGAGAGTATGTAGAGTCAAATATTGTGGAATGAGTAAGAGTGTGGAACACTATTGGCAAGCTTGTCCGTCTCAGATACGGAAAGATGCAAGACCTACACCTCAAAAGTCTGGGAGTTACAATACGAGAACTCGCCAAGCAGGTCATTGAAGAGGGCAAAGGGATCGGCGAAATTTTTAGAAAGCCGATCAACAAAAAGGGTACAGATGATTTGTACGTCCCATTGTGGTCTCGTGGGGGACGCCCCAGAGCTCAGGCCTATAGTATATGGAACAGTAGAGGATGTTGATATCCCAGTATTTATTGACACCGGCGCTAGGATAAATTTAATGGATCATAATTTGTATCAATCCATGTTCTCCCATTACCCTTTGAAACTCTCAACGGAGACGGTGTGTGATGTGGAAGCCCATAGATTAAACACCCTGGGTTTTGTTAGAATACGGTTTACTCTGGGTGATAGTGTTAATAGAACCATTTTTGGTTATAAAAGGGTTTGCGTTGGTCAACAGACTTTTGCTGGGCCATCCTGCATGTAGAAGACACAAAATTTCAGTCCATGCGGGTGTTAGTGGTATAACGGTTGGAATACCTGGTGTTTTTATCTCTTATGAGGACGCAAGTGAAACTGAGGATATGGAGATTATTGAAAAAGGGGGTGCATTTGGCGGTGCTAATGGTGATGATACCAGGGATATGTAGAGTTGTGATACCAAAACCCATACTGATGATACGAGGAATAACTACAGTGATGTTAAACGGGATATTGGAGGCCACGGTGGTGATAATTTTGGTGGGTGTGACAATGGCGTTATGGGTGGTGAACTGATACTAATGCTGATATTATTACTGATATTAACAATGGGGTCTTGGTGGATGCAATGAGAACCACGGGTGGCAACATTTATGGGATTGTGGGACGGAGAGGTACTAACCACATATATAAATGTGTTTTATCAGAGGATGTTATTTTAATGCCAGGTTCAAAGACTATGATAAAAGTCAAATTGAGGGAAGTGAAAAAACCCGCAGAAGTATGTGCAATTGAGGATAGTGAGAAACTAAGAGGGGGTTATTAGCATAGCATCAGTGAACAGTGTATCAAACACTGGTGTTACATGGTTAGAATTACTGAACTGTAATGATAGTTAGGAAATACCAGAAGAATACATATGTGGTAGATCTCCAAGATTGGAGTGATGACAGTGATTCAGTGGCTATTGTAGAGGGGAAATCTGAGTTTTCAGAGGCAGAAATGCAATCAAGGAAGCGAATATTCAGGGAACATTTAGCTAATGCGGAATATAGTGAGCATATAGAAACGGTAAGCGAGCTCTTGGCAGAATTTGGGGACACAGTAGCTTTACAAGGGGATAAACTGGGATTGACTAATGTGTTAGAACATAAGGTAAACTTAGAGAAAGGAACAAAACCTATTTACACAGATGCCGTTCAGTTTATCAGGCAGTCCGATGATCTTTACCAGATTGGTGAACAGTTTTGCACGGGTTATTAGGTAAAAATGTTTTTGTATACATGGATGACATTAATTGCAGCAGACTCGATCGTGCAACACCTGGAAGTGCTTAAGGAAGTACTTAGGAGACTTAGCTTAGTAGGGTTGAAAATTAAGCTAGCTAAGTGTTCATTCATGAAAAAGCAAATCGCATATTTAGGTCATGTCATATCCAAGGAAGGCGTTAGAGTAAACGACGATAAAGTCAAAGCAATAGCGGATTTTCGCACACCGAGATCAAAGAAAGAAATTAAGTCATTCCTAGGTATGGCGGGGTATTTCTGTAGATTTGTGAAAGGGTTTTCTAACATAGCAGCTCCTCTAACAGATATATTATGGGAAGACATTTAATTTCATTGGGGAAAACCCCAAAATGACAGTTTTCAGAAACTTAAGGACGCGTTAAAGAATCCCCCAGTTCTGAAATGCCCAGATTTCAGCAAACCATTTACATTAGTGACTGATGCCAGTCAGGAGGGTATAGGTGCTTGCCTTATGCAAAAGTTTGAGGGAAATTCAATCCCATAGCATTTTATAACAGGAAGTTTAGGTCAAAGGGCAGCAATGAAAGATTAATGGCAACCATAGATAAAGAAGCCTTTGCAATAGTATCAAGTTTGGTTCATTTTAAAATGCTACTGATGGGGAATAAAGTAGAAGTCCTTACAGACCACAAGCCATTATTGGATCTTTTTAATAAGCCCGATTTGTCACATAAAAGAGCTCGATGGTTTGTAACTATCAGGGACTTCCATGCAAAGCTCAAACATATAGAAGGCAAATTAGCTGTAGTTGCGAATGTCTTTTGTAGAAGTTTTTATGACACGGAAGGATCTCAAATTACGCTAGTTACTAGCGATTCTATACAATGGGATATGAGTCTCATAGAGCAAAGGCAGGATGAAGATGAAATTTTGGCAGACGCAAAAGCGTTTCTTAAAGGCATGGTAGTGAATTGTTAATCTTAGCACTTATCCTTTCATAACAAAAGTCATATACCGTTCGTTACGAACACATACAGACACGCCCTAAGTTTTCACCCAGCAAACGTGGGTGCTCCATGCCCGAAGCGTGTGATCTTCAAGGCGTCATCGACCTCAAAGTCATCTTTCCTGACTGTTTTTCATTTCAGCATCTTCGAGGAAACCAGCGCTTGTCTCCAATTGACTTGTCTCTAACCGGAAAGAGCTGAGATTAACAATTCACTACCGCGCCTTTAAGAAACGCTTTTGCCTCTGCCAAAATTTCATCTTCATCCTGCCTTTGCTCTATGAGACTCATATCCCATTGTATAGAATCGCTAGTAACTAGTGTAACTTGAGATCCTTCCGTGTCATAAAAACTTCTACAAAGGGCATTCGCGACTACAGCTAATTTGCATTCTATATATTTGAGCTTTGCATCAAAGTCCCTGATAGTTAAAAACCATCGAGCTCTTTTAGGTGACAAATCGGGCTTATTAAAAAGATCCAATAATGGCTTGTGGTCTGTAAAGACTTCTACTTTATTCCCCATCAGTAGCATTTTAAAATGAACCAAACTTGATACTATTGCAAAGGCTTCTTTATCTATGGTAGCTATCAATCTTTCATTGTTGCCCTTTGACCTAAACTTCCTGCTATAAAATGCTATGGGATTGAATTTCCCTCAAACTTTTGAGTAGGAAAATTAGAAACAACTTCCACGAATTCATGGCAAAAGACGAAAGTGCTGTTGACAACAAAAACACGGGAATGGACGAATACATACGCATCAATATGTTTATGTATGTATGCATGTATGTATGTATGTATGTGGAGAAGGCACATCAGGCAACCGACCCCTTAATATATAGATAACGGTGGGAAATATATATCCTTCTTGTGGGCGGAGCTTTGTCTACCTCCTTGTTGCGTCAGCAGGTGAATTGCTGTAATGAGATGGTACCTCTAAGATACGTCATCGCCCACCCAATTCCTCACACCGTTGGACTGCGGAACAGCCTCCCAGAGGATGTCATGCCATTGGAACTTCAAAGGTTTAAGCGAAAATATAATGCATTACAACCCTAATGCAATTCAACGTGTATTTTAATATTTTACTTAAATCTTAATTCATATATTAAATTATTCATTTATTCATCTATCAGTTTTTCTAATAACCGACTCCCCTTTTTGTATTTCTCATTACCTTCTGTTACTTCTTCCAGATAAGCACCATATTCATTGGAAGCTTGAATTTCAAGCCCAAATCTATAAAATGTGCTGAAATACGAAAATATCATTAAAAACACTAAAAAGATAGTAATTAACATCATGATCATAAAGTTATGTAAAATATAACGTTATTCAGTTATTCGGGGCACCTCCATGTTTATTTCCAGTGCAGGTATATATTATTATAGGTTTTGCTTAATGCAATGTAAACTATTAATATTAACCTAGCAACTTCGGGACATGACACGACCAAATGCAACAAAACGCTCAGGAAGTAAAGTGTTGCATTAGATTAAATAACAACTTCCTTTTGCGTCAATACTTCGGAACATTTTAAGAATAACATAAATATCCTCAGAATATCAAAATGCTCGTTCAAGGAAGAATGTAGCTTTTACAACATGATTTTTTCGACAACTGATGACACGGGAAATTCCTTTTGATTGAATCAAAGATCTAATCTTTGCCAGTCTCCGATAATCAAGCTATTGATCGAAAGACAAAGAAATATCAAAAGAACGATTTGAAATTCAATCATCGAAAATATAATGCGTCCTTCAAGGAGGGTGGTCTTCAAGGGATATGAAAAGCGATCTATGTTGCATAAGTTGCAGTGTGTTACAACAGCGAGCTCTGGAAACATTTCTGTATTAATTACATTATAAAACTTTTTGTGGGCTTTATTATAACAAATATCTAATATATATGAAGGATAGCATAAATCTTTCCCTATTTTTCTTATGTATTCAATTTCTTCATCCAAATATTGTGGACTGACAATGCGCAATGCTCGTAAAAACATAGAAGAAAAAATTGATATTTTTATGTTAAGATGGTGGCTTGAGAAGAAATGAACATAAGTAAGTTGTTGGTCGGTTTCCTATAAATACTGAATTTACATTGAAATGGTTCTCTATGTATCAAAACATCTAAGATGGGAGGCAATTGTCTTTTTCTAATTCTAGAGTAAACTTAATCGATGGTACCTGGTTATTTAATTTAGAGAGTAAATCATTTACATCAATATTGATGCGTATGTATTCGTCCATTCCCGTGTTTTTGTTTTCAACAGCACTTTCGTCTTTTGCCATGAATTCGTGGAAGTTGTTTCTAATTTTCCTACTCTGTCTAGGTTGTTCTAGGCTTCATAAGTTATGTATTCACTTTGCCAGTTTCCCAAATATTTGAGTGATATGTTTGCAATGTTCTTATAAAAAGTTAAAGTTTACCTCCTGCATAAAATACCACAAAAAAAAAAAAAAAAAAAAACCAAGATAAACTCATTGAGTGCTTTCCGTAAAATAGCAAGTATTTTCTTATAGGGAAATATAGCAATGGTCAGTGTTTGTTTGTACAACGGGGAAAACTTGAATGCATTCATGGACTGTTCAGTTGTGTGGAATCCGAGGGAGTTACTATCATTAAAACTCTTTTTGCAAGATTTAATTCCTCCTGATATAAGATGTTATTAGCCTGTTGTTATACATTTTTTCACAATTCTTTTTTACACAATTGAATCTGGATTTGAATTAAATTTAGTTAAGGTGTTTTGTTTTTTATTGACATGTTCATAAGTCAATTGTTCTGGTTACACTACCTCACTCTATAAGGAAACTTTGCGACTGACCCCGAAATTCATAAAATAAATATTTAACAATAATATTGTAGGAATGCATGTATGTGTATGTAATAAAAATAAACATTTCTGACATCGAAGGAGTAACCCAAATACATGTTATCAGGAGCATTCTTCATACGAATATGTATAGAACCATCGTAAACGTTAAACAATGACAGACCACGTGATATAGTATTCCGTCCACATGCGGTGGGGTGCATATTGATAGGCAGCATTAACATTCACGAGTTCTGTGCATACTAAAAGCAAGAGTCGCACCTTCTCTGGTCTTATGGCATTTTCAGAAAATAGACCTACTGCAAAAGAATTGTTACACGGAGATTGACTATTAAAATTACTAAGAGGAGATGCAAAGGAAAAACAATATAAATTTTCCTGCTTAACAATTTGACATCAACGTACACATTAACACTGAAAAAACTGGAACCTGCAACACCCAAGTTCCCCCGAATTCCTCAGCTAAAAGCCAAGACCAATCAATGAAAGCAAACTCCTACACAAGTACTGGCACCCAGACCAACACTACCCTCACAGCAACGAGCCAAAATAACCAAACAAGTGGTGGTGGAAACAGCGCCTTTCTCACGTCATGAGAATGGGACTCAGAATGAGAAGCCAACACCCTCCTCAGCCCCTCCCCCTCCACCCATTGCAAACCCTAAAACCAGAAGCTCCTTCTTATCTCCTCCTCTACCTGTTCCCAACCCTGGTGACCAGCCTCAAGCCTCAAAAGTCGTTTCTCCAACCAACAGACCAAAGGCCGAAAGCAGAAGTTCACGACAGCATCTTGTACAGGTTTTTGGATAATTGGTTTGGTCACTCTGTGGCGACTGCGATATGAAAAATGGCAAGAGAGATACTTACGACCAATATGCCCTTCCCATCCTCGAGGACCTCTTCAGGCACGCCTGTGATCATAGCTGATCCATAGCTGATTGGCAATTATCCTGTTTCTCCCACTAATATCCCTCCTTTCCCCTTTTCTTTCGCTGGCCCCACGTCTAACCGAATTTTTTCAATGTGCGCCATAACTACTACTTTTAGTACTGCTTTTCCTAAAAATAAAAATTCCTTCGTTTTCCTCCATCGATCCCTACCACTGAAAAGCCGATGCTTTTTCCTCTGCCGAAGTGAGTTAAAAAAAAATGGTATTAACCTCCTTAGATTTTCTGTTTTTCTGATTTTTCTCCGACGATACAAAGTTCATTTTTCCTTACTGCCTATCTCCGACACGCTAGTACTCGCTACTACCGTACGTTCTCGCCTACTGAGCCATTAAGGCTCAAAGAGGTTGGTAACTTGGCCTGTTAACCTTTCATTTCACACACACCATTATTTACTGGCTTATTCATATAAACGTTTATCATAATATAGAATTTCACCTTCATATCCTTAATCTCACCTGCACAACCAAAAAATGACCTACGGGCTCTATGAGCAGGAGCCCGTACTGGCTTAAGGCCAATTTTGTTAAAAAAAAAAATGTGCATAAATCAGTTGTAAGTCAGTAATAAACCAGGAAACACACAGTCGACAAGTCACTCAGTACCTTCCTTACATGTTAACCGTGGCACAGAACTGTTAGATATATATATATAGCAAGATATGCTTAAATTACGGAACTATATTTTGTTAAACACTCGGCTAAAATAAAAATAAAAAATTATTGGAAATAGTATAAAATTCTGTAAATGTTATGTTGAGAAAACAAGACTACTTAGTTGGTTTGAAATAGTTAAAAAGGGTATTTACATTTTGAAGTATTGAGTTACGTAGAACCCGTATATATAATAACAAAAGTCTTAAAATAATCATTTTGAGGACAAGGCGCAGAGAGTGTTTATGGATATGAGTGTCACGACGTTCATCTAATGAGCAACCGGAACTCAAAACTTCACAGGGGGTTCTTTCGTATTTCCGCTGAAAAAGTGGTACGCTTATTTTGATTTGTTATATATACTGAATGTTATAAAAACGTTGTTGTTTTCTAGTAATTCATTACTTGAAGTGCTGATTCCCCGGAGATAGATAGGAAAATAAAAAACGGGAACTTGGAAGGAAGTCATCAATTGATGCATGCAGTGTAAATATGAGAATTTAGGGCTATCGATATCCACAACAAATACTTTTGATAAAGCGTTTCATATATAAAAAAAAAAATTACAGTTCTCTAACATTTTCACTCCCCAGGTCTTTAGAAAAGAAAAATAAATGGTGAGGGGTCTGGGGCATAAATTTTAAACGATGTTGGTTCACCTTGCAAGTTTGCTACCACAAAAAAAAAATAACAGGGCAATTTCAATCAGGTTTTGATAGTAGGATGAAATTCGATGACGCAATCAAAGGAAATCGCCTAGTTTGTTTACCCAGTAGAAAGGGAATTAGATTTTTTTTTACCGCCTTACACAAACTCGCTTTCTTTTCCGTTGCAGATAACTTAACCGGAATCTTTGTAATTGCAAATGTATCTGTGCATTTTAGTGCAATAAATTGCGATTGCAGATGCTTTACCTAGAAAAAAAAAAGATTGAATAACTGTCCTTAGAATTAGAAGTTTTAGAATACTATAAGAAAAGCAACCCTCAGTGTCTTTACTAGTTTCAGGACTTGTGACCAAAGACAGTTTCAGACAGGAATAGCTTTTCTAAGCATCTCGCGTCGCGATGCAAGAGAATCTGGAAATTCTGGAAGGTAACGCGTATTCTAATGTATATCGACTGACTATATCAGCTATTACAATCTACACGAGTCATTCACACCAATAAATTTCTCCGTGGGCAAAATGCCGGGAGCCTTGGACGGGAGTTTAATTAGTTTCACGTATTTTACGATAAGAATGCTGACAGCAATTCTAACGCATGATATTCGTGTACTGTTCAACACGACAAACGAAAAAATTAAAAGTGAATTTCAAACATAACATTGGTAGTATACATAATATTTTTAAAAGTGCCTGAGGAGTTATCAGATAAATGACAGAAATAACAAAATCCGACAATACATAGAAAGCAAGGAAAAAGCAATTCCACCAGGAAAAATAAGGTAATAACAATAGAAATTCCTACCTCGGTAGTCAAGATAACTTGTACTTTTTGCATCACATAACGTGACTCTTCCCCCTTTTGGGAATAATTTTCAAATACTTCTGATCCACTGCGTTTAGCTCCGCGTTGGGGAAGGGTGAGACTTGAATGGCTCTCGCTGTTTCCGTTTGATCGACGATCACAAGAAACCATAAAGACGACAGACTGTAGGGATAACGACAAAGAACAAAAAATATTAGAAATTTAGGTTTGTAGAAAAAAAGGTTGAAAAGTAATACTAATATGCTTAGAATTTTAAAACATAAAACTCCCATATGTATCCTTTAAAAATGTAGTTTCAGTAATGAAACTTATATCAAAACAATGCATGCATATTAGTCAGTTTCATCAGAAAAATATAGATTCCTAGAAGCTACAATGAGCTCTTTACTTATTATCGTACATACGCTCATTATTACCAGCCTTGAACTTAGATGAAGGGACATGTAAAGGGATCCTGCCTACCGAAATTGGAATGAGAGGTTAGAATGACATTAGCCAATACAAATAATTAACTTTACTCTCATTTCTCACACGGGCGTTCAAATCCCCACATAATCCCTGGCGGACATGATTGCCGTAGGGTTCAAAGACAGGCTCATCCGCCATTTAGTGGGTATTTCCTCCAAAAGGACCTTGGAATCATCCAGCAGCCACTACTAGATCAGTGCAGCAGGAAACTACTGCAGTAAATACGCATTTAGTATTACACGGAAGTATAAAAATGACAAAATTCACCTTTTAAAAATTGTTCTTTTTATTGGTGCCGTAAAAGATATTCGTTTATGTGAAGGCAATTATCAACAAAATGCAGGTATTGTACATGACATCTTCGGTTTTTCATCCAGTAGAAAATTATTAAAGCATCAATGATCTTGGGATTTTTTACTTTTCACTTTTGTCCAAAGAGAAAAGTCCTCTCCACACATTACCCTTCATTACGAAAGCGAACTTTGAGGCTTTGGGCTAGAGGGCCAATCTAAACTTTTAATTACTTTCTGAGCAAACATTCATTATTGTTTGTTAACATGTGCGACAATCGTTCAGAAACTCACACTTGGTAAATCAGTAATTCAAGCGATAAAAGATAGTGGTTAATGAGATTTTTAATTCACCACCGCTCTTTGCAATTCTGCCTATTGTCGTCTCAAATGTAAACTACTAAAGCTATTAGTAATCACATCATCTATTCATTCTACGATTGGCGGCGACAGACTCGGTGTGCTTTGTAAAATAATTTCCGACCATATCTCTCTCTCTCTCTCTCTCTCTCTCTCTCTCTCTCTCTCTCTCTCTCTCTCTCTCTATCTATATATATATATATATATATATATATATATATAGTATATATATACGTATATCATATACATACATACACACACACACATATCTATATATATATATATATATATATATATATATATATATATATATATATATATATATATATATATATACATATATATATATATATATACACGCTCACACAACACACTACACACATATATATATATATATATATTTGCTTATTTATACGCACGCGCGCATGTATGTGCAATACAGCATAGAATGAAAGGAGAAGATTGGAGAACAAATAGATTTATTGGGTTTTCGTCGGCATTCTAAGTGTAAAGTATCAGGGTGTATCGAATTAAAGCCACAAAGCATACTAAAATTGGTACGGACAAATACAAAAGTAATTCAGAACAGGTATTTATTTAAGTTTCTCACTGAGTATTTAATATTTTTTGTGGCCTCCATCTGCCTGTACCACAGCCTGCATTCTTGAGGGGTATGATTTCAGCAAATCGCAAAAAAACTGAGACTCAAACTCCATTTCCCTGAGCACTTCGGTCACCTCTCTTCACAGGTCGTCGAGGCATGGTATACCATCATATTCACTGCGCACGCTTCAACACGATCCTTTAAGATACAACCAATGTTTTCACACACATTAAGATCAGGGGAGCTACCTGGAAATTCACTTGACGAGAAGAAATCGATACCACTGTTTCGAAGCAGCTCCTGTGTCTGAAGAGCCTTGAAACATGGTGCCTTATCATGGAAAAATGTGACTTCAACAGATAACACATTTTCAGGATCTTTGAGGCTCTGAAGTATTCGCCATTCCATGACTATCCTTTTTCTTTGATGATCCACATTAACCATTTGGCTGTGAAACAGAGAAAAACTCCCAAATATTCAGGAAATTTCACAACTTGGCTATAGCGCCTATCATCGCTGATATCATCCAACTTTGCAGCCCAAATGATGCCATTTTTATGATTTGGCTTCCTGACTTTGTAAATGAAGAATTCATCTGATGCGGCAACATGGAGAAAGTCAGCTTCATCCAAATCTTTAAGAAATGAACCACAAAACCATGCACAGTCTTCTCTCTGTTGCTGAGTGATGTTAGGCTTGCTGATAACATGAAATGGCTTGATACCAGATTTTTTCAACTCACGATATACAGCACTATAACTTCTCTTCTTTCCCCTTTTTGATTCTAGTTCAAGCACCAATTTACGTAAAGACTTTCTTGGTCTACCCACTGCCTCAGCTATGATGTCTCTTGACTCCTGAGAAAGGACTTCACGCCTTCCAAGATTCTCACTCTTTTCGCGATGACAGTCATCTCTTTTAATGTATTGAGCTATCCAGGAACGTGAAATGAAGGATGCGCCAACATCCCTGGCCTCTCTGAAGGTTATAGCCCGGATTCGGTCAATCCATCTGATTTCCTCCAAGTAGTTAGCCATGGCTGTATCTAACTCCGTCACTCTGTCTAATACAAGAAATGTAAAATTAAAAATAGCTTAATAGAAACTTAAGATAATGTACTTGGAGATAGGCTATACCCGAAAACTTCATAACTTTCCATTTGTTCTGTGGAGGAGGGGTTGTCTAATTTCGAAACAACCGGTATATGAACAATAGTATACTAGAAGTAACAATAATAAACGAGAGATCATAAAAATTTAGGCAATAAGAAATGAATGAATCCCAAAAATCCAAAATGAAACAAAAAAAGGTTATGGTATAAGAGAAGAATTTTAGCTGACTTTTAGTTTGTCAAAATAAGAAATTCGCGGTATCTTACAGACAGAAGATACTGAAAATGTTAAAATGTGTAACATACAAGAAAAAAAGGTTGTCAATGCAATACAAATGTTAAGTCTGGCAGTGTTTTACAAATTCTTTTGGATTATATGAAAATCAATTTAACCTAAAATAAGAGATCA
>NC_061089.1:39530623-39568123 GCF_015104395.2 Macrobrachium nipponense | reverse complement strand
TTAAATCATTTCAGCTAGATCTGTTGAATAAGTGTTCACGCTGAATATCAATAGCAGCACCGTCTTCCAAAATACCCGTATACGAAGCACAGGAGAGAGGACGGTTCTTAGCATTCGGCAATAACGAAAAAGCAACTCAAACTTTCAAAGGCATTTTTCTTGTTTTCATAGTAATGACCTTTCCCCTCTCTTCACCCTGAACCGCCCTTACAAGATCATATGTCAGTCAATTCGTCCTTAAAACCGTTCATTATTAAAGAATTCTCATGCTAATCATTCATTCCTTTTGTTGGTTCCTGGGTCTAAATTTAATTACAGGTTCGTTAATGATAGCATCACACCAATGCATGTCATTTTTGCATTCTCATTTCTATCATCACCATAGTATACAATGTCATTTGCATGCAGGCTCTTCATGGGGCTCCCTTTAAATAAAAAAAAAACCTGTTCAATTCCAAGTAAAGATCAATATAACGAACTGCATCAAGATGATGCGATGTTTCAGAATGTGCGCAGCAAAACTTGTGCCCCATGACAAAAAACACAGTATTTGGTCAAATATTTTCTGATCACATTACAAGATTAATATCCTCACAAATCAAGAAAATCATTCCGCTTAAGAACATAAGCGCTCAATTCTTCAGTAGTAATTTTGTGATATACTACGCTAAATAGCAAGGGATGGTAAGTTCCGTTGAATGAAAGTAATGAGATAAAATATGCCATTCACGTCTACTTCAAAGTTTCAACGTAATGCTAAATGCACCAAACTAAAGCCTTCTTGTACAGCATGCAGTGTTGTTCATTTTCAGTGCTTCCAAACTGTTCCTACAAACCTGCAATCTCTTTTCCTGTGCGTGTGTGTGTGTGTGTGTGTGTGTTTGAAAATGTGTTATTGTGAGTTAAGCATACGGAAGGGACTAGACTACTAAATCACTCATTGGGATTCTAAAGAAGGAACATTTACCACTAATGGGGGTGGCATTAGATAGCTATTTTCTATTAGCTTTTAAAATTTCTGGCTAAGTAGCTATTCTGTCACGAAGACTAAAAATATTACTGTATTTCCATTCAAAATGGTAAAATTCAATAAATGATCTCGTTTGAATTACACAATAACCGTTTGTCACAAACTTAGTTTTGCTGTATTTTCATACCTGCATTTAAACATATTTTTGAATAAATGGACAGTTTCTGAATAGCGCGAGTTTTATGCATTTAGAATGAAAAACGATTTGTGGAATTACTTTTGAAATATCCTAGAGAACTGTGTTTCTTATTCTTAATTTTTCTAGTTTTAACATTTTATGAAACCACTGAACTTACAGGAAATAAGATTATTTTTAAAAACGACTACGAAATATGAAGTATTTTATCAGCGGAACTTCAGCAAGAAATCCTTTCTCTACGTGTACGTTGAATTTTTTCCAAAGAGATTGTATGATAATGGACTGAAAAAGTTTAAGTAGCTAAATTAAATTAAAAAGGAATATCAACAGCTACAGAGAAAAATTGTAAAATTTCACTATTTTAAATCAGTCGTCGCTAAGGCAACAAACGCTTTCGTTTACAGTTACTTACAAAACGTCTCCAGCGGAAAATTTTCTGGATAAATTGGTTCAACATCGAATTTTTATTTTATGTGGTAAACACTGATATATCTGAAGTAGAGAAACTTTTTTTTCCTTTGGCTTATTAACAATGCAGAATGAAGTTCTTTCTGCTAATTTGTCTCCAGAAACTATTCTTCACGCGCAGCTCGGTATTAGAGTATATATACCGTACAACAAGCTGTCAAAAACGAAAATCTCATCAGTTCAAGAATGACTGATTAAAATGTGCAGCCAGAAGCAAAAATGGACGAGCATATGTACTGCAGTAAATGTCATTGCCTCTATTTTTGGGAAATGGGTGGGAGCTACTACATTAGCTTACAAGGGTATAATGTCACTTGGTTTTAGTTCGTCAAAATAGCTTCAATGTTTGAACAAAGATCGTGGAACGATTTAGGTTTCGGATGGTATGACTTATCATAGGTACTGAAAAAATGAAAAAGGTTTCAGTAACTTGATATGTCATAAATAGGAAAGACTGGAGATTAGAGAGAAGCTCGTTAACGATAAAATTACGTTATATGCAAGGATAAATATTCTCTAAAGTATATCCCTTTTTCTTTTACTTCTTTTTCTTTTTTGCCTTGGGCTTAAAAGATTTGCAACGCCAAATTTTCATCCTTGTATTAATTGGGTAAACGGAATCCTTTCGAGGTGTCTTTGGAAAGCGAAAATAGCTCGGATGGGGTGTAGTAATGCGTTTACCTGCTTCTAGAGGTTCATTTTCCTTGCCGACAATATAAGCAAGAGGAAAAAGAAGATCGCCAATAAAGAGACGAAAAAAACTATTGGCTGAACGTTTATTCACTTTCTGGAGAAACGTTCTTAAGAAAGGCAAATACCAGAGAACAAAACATGACCTCATTTACAGGCTACATTAATCTGAGGAAAACACAGGATATGATGACAAGACAAATATTATGGAGATGAAGAATCCCTCTCTTACTGATATTACTCATGGAAATGTTAATAATCAATATACGAATAATGATAACAACAAAGAAGTATAGTGGAGAACTACGGCAACGAAAGATTAAAGTTTGCTTTGCTAACTTTCTGGTGTTGTGTTCTGTTCGTCATCCATGCTACTATAAACGTTAGTGCAGATATAAATTAAGTGAACACTTAAACACATACACGCAAGTGCTTGAACACCTAAAGGTATTTGTCAATAACTGCACCGGCTAATAATTGACGGGAGAAAAGGTGAATGCCAGAATTATTATAAGAAGGAAGATATGAAGGCATAGTGAAAATATTCAGAAACAAGATTTGTACTAGAAGTCCCGGTCAAAATGTACGAAGGGAATATTGATCTAACTCCCCCTTACAGAAGTGAAGTGAGGAAGCTGAATGCAAATGAAAGAAAGTGGAAACTGTAGAGATGATATAAGAACGACCGAAAAGTTTGACAATTGTAAAAATGTAGATAATAGTAAACAAACTGGGATGGCTTTCCATGTGGGGAGACAAAAGGCTGATACGTTGTGGGAAAAGATTGTGATTTGGATGAGTTCAGAGGATTGAGGAGACAAATACTCAGTAATTGTTAATTAGAAGGACTGGAAGGAAGAGTACTGAAATAGAAAGCCTTAATATCGATTAGCTCGAGAGTGTGTACGAGATACAGGTGCTTGGTATTTTGCCGTACTTAATTGATCAACATTTACGCCCGTGTGCATACAGATGATCCTTACTATGCAATTAAAATAAGCTATAAACAATAACACAAAGTCAATCGAATGAAAAGTAAATCAGCAATTTCCTTCTTAGGAAATTGCTGTAGATGCTCTCCTTTGTGTGATGAAAGACAATCATTTTGACACCCTTGATATAGACGGTAAAAACAAAACACGCATCCATTTCACTGAGTCGAGATTTAGTGGAGAATGAAAACGGCACCTGAATCCCCTCTGATTATGTGTAATTAAATGAGAATATCCCTTAATTAGAAACAGTTACGAGATACAACTCAGATTCCATCAATTAAAAGAAGATAATAATAGGGGCTGGACTGTAAATGTTTATAGTTCATTTTCAAGATGTGCATATTCATAAGGCAATAGATTGGGGCTGTTACTCCTGTGTCATTCCTGCAAATGAATATCCATCATTATTCTTAACCAAATAATTTTATTTTTTCTTGCCTTTCTTATTATAACTTCAAATCAAACATTGCCCCATAGACTTTGAGCTACATAAGTCAACTCTAAAGACATTTTTCCGTGGAATTTTAAAATAGAGATGAAATTGATTACAAACTAAATAGATGGGAATGATAACTTATTATCTATGAACTACTTAACGTATCCTTTAGCTTACGGTAGTCTATGGTTTACTTTCGAAGATAAATTCTATGTTGACTATTATTGGTGATTAACGCTGTCATATATCTTGACATATTTTGTCACCAAAGCTTCCCACCAATTCATCAGAAAAGGTAAATATCATACTGCACAAGGCGATTTTTTTTTCAGAATAAAAAATAAAAACTACAAAATATGAAATATCAGTGTTGAATAATGAAATATCAATGTTGAATAAACAAACTATTATCAGAGATATTTCACTGCATCTACGAAACAAGTTATGTTTCAGGGAGTATAATCATTCAAAATCTAAAACAAAATGACCATTGTTAATTAAAGTTTACAAAGAACTATAAAAAAGGCTATTTTTGCGATACGTTTCCACAAATAACTCATAGTATCATTGCAATGCGACCTGAAAACATTTTTCACTTAGGTAACTAATCAATTCGGCTAGCTCGATAGAAAAGATAGTAGATATTTTTTAACGAAGGCTCTATGCTACAGTAGCCTCATCCGTTTTCATGTTAATTCAATCTAAAAATTTTCATTTAAATTATCATTTATAGTTTCATAGGTTTTGCAATTTCAGTTTACTTTAGCTGCAACTGAAATAAACGTAATTCCTAAAATTAACCAATGTTAAAAGTAAAACTTTAGTAAAAGCCGGAATAATTGTACTGTAAGAACCCTCTTCTCTTGGCACAATACCTATTTGCTCACTCACTCCATTCCCTTGGACTATTTCCACCCAATAATAGATACAAGATATGGCATACAAGAAAATTCAACAAAGACGCACTGTAGGAAAGAGGAAATTTTGTATTGTTGATCTATTAGTCAAGAAAAACAATAAAGCCTACAAAACTAATGACAACTTTAACTTCCAGGAAACATAATACAAGAGGTAGAGAAAAAGGTGATTATAACAGAACAATGATTAACACAAAAATATACTATACACAAAAATACACATGAATAGTATTTCAATAACGCGTAAATCTCTTCTTCTTACGTATCAAGTTGCGAAGCTCAAAAGTGAAAATAGCTCTCTGAAACCATATAAATTAAGCTTTCAACGATGAGTTTAAAAACTCGCAGATAAGAGAACAGAATTTTTTATCGTATCTCTCACAGTAGTTGTAATTGACGATTGCCTTCCGTTCACGATAATTGTTTATCTCTGCACACGTGTCATCCCAGCTTTTTCACTTCAATAAACCACCAGCCTCCATCCATATTTCACGTCTTTCTCATCTAGGTCTGGTCTCCTAACTTTTCTGGTGCTCACAGGAACCATTATCTCTCCAAAACATAAAATTGTAGTCATTTCTCTTATGGCATCATTCTTCATTCAATACAGCGATCTGACTCTTGATATTTTCCGTAAAGTTTGTTTCTCAACTCAAGAAAAAAAAAACTCATTTCCTTACCAGGATTCACTTCCGTACAGCAATATAGGTAAGTCGTATTTAAAACAAGAGCAACCTTGTATCCGTAAACAAATTTGGTAAATTTGATTTCGAGGCCTTATCCAGCCGGCTTATTGTTTGAATTCGCCTATTTGCATCTTTCATTGGATTTCAACTCGAGAGAATCTGTATTTGATAGCAAGTTTTTTAAACATTTCAAAGACTGAATAACAAATGTATACTAAACAAAACATTTCCTACAACATTACTCAATTCGCCCTTATGATTTTAGTTGTCAAACTGAACACTCGCAGTTTCAATATGGCTTTAAAATTTCGATGAAATCTGAAGTCATGAGGAAAGGAGACCTAGAGGTCTGTTTGCTCACTGAGAGGAAATCTGCTTTCTAACCTACCGACTGCGTTACACAGAAATCGAACTGCCTTCCTTTTTTACGAAAGTATGGTATGGTTCCGAAAAAAAAAAAAAAAAAAAAAAAAAAAAATATATATAATATATATATATATATATATATATATATATATAATATATAATATATATATATATATATATATAATATTATGAAAGGCCTAGGGTTTTTGATTAATAATATATTGCCAATATGTTCGCTGTGACCTATGGAATGTGAAGAACAGTGGAGAAGCAACGACCCGAGAAAGCTGATGAATAGTTTCTGTGGATGGCGTGAGATAAAACTGCATAGTTAGACAGGTCAATGTACTCAGTTCTTGAACTCTTCTCAAAGTGCCTTTGTGAAACTGGATGCAGCTAGTATTGTGAGGCGCTAACGAAGTGTGCGTTCGTATGTGCGTGTGCGCCTCTTCTATTGAAAATGTTGGATACCCAAGTCTACGGGGGGATTTTGATAGAGGCGTCTTTAATATAGTGCTTTAAGTGTTCCGGCTGCATGGGTGAGTGTTGAAGTGTTTTAGCCGAAGAGTGGCTTGTTACCTATTTGACATTTTTATAATGATATTCAATCTTTAATCTCCGATTGTTAAACTTGTGTGGGTACTTACGAGTGTGTTTCTCATGTCTTTGAAACAGACGGTTCTGGCAAAGGGGGACCGAGAGTCTTAGGGGGACAGGGAGTCCCGATGGATATAGACTTTTTGGTGACTGCATACTGTTAGACATTTTACTGTTGGGGTTTTTGAGTTAGTCAGTAAGACTTGGATCATTATCTTTGTTACTTAATAAATGTTTATTTTATGATGCAACTTTCTCATTTTCCATTGCCTTGTTAGAAGTTTGGAGAGAAAAGAGGTGAAGAGAGAGAGAGAGAGAGAGAGAGAAGAGACAGAGAGAGAGAGAGGAGAGATAGAGAGAGAGAGAGGAGAGAGAGAGAGAAAGAGGAGAGAGAGTTGAGTCAGAGAGGTGTCAGTGCTAGAAAGAGGTGGAGAGAGAGAGAGAAAGAGAGGTTTCTTTGTGGTTTGCCTTGACACTCGAGTTACACGTTTACCAAATGAATAATGAGGAAATATCCTCATTACAGGTTTTGGTGGCAAGCGGTGAAAAAGGGGTATAAAATGTTTTTTTTTATGCCTGGGAACGCCAATGAAGAGATAGGTGACCAGTTAAAAAATAAAGGGGTTATGGCTTAGCGTTAGTTTTCGAACGACAAAGCCTTTGTGGGATTGTGGAAAATTGTTAAATTTTTGGTTTTCAGTTACTTAGTGAGAAAAAATGAGAAATATCTATCTGTTAACTGTGCAAAGGGAAGGGGAAGGATTTTATTGGACTCAGCATTTGGCCCAGGCAGTCTGCCTACTAGTTGCAGCACTCAGTATGACTTCTGTGTGTAATGTCGAGTGCATCCCGAGATAATCGTGCATGTATCACTGCCGTGTCTTACGCGAATTCCGAGTTCTTTTTGTTCCCATTATGAAGTGGTGAGTGTCAAAGAATATTATGTATGTTTTTTTTAAATATTTCAGTGAAATGGGACTGGTTTAAGAGGTCAAAAAAAAAATTTCTTTTCTTTGCCCATAGTAGCAGAAGTGACGTGTTTTCTTTATTTGCGCGTGTTTATAATAGACGTATTCGTCTTTGTCTAAAACAGAAGGGTGTATAAAGATGTTTTTTTTCATGCATGTGAACTGTGCTTAGATTGCATATCTAGCTTGGAGACAGAGCGGCCACTGAATTTCACGGGCTCAGCACATTTCTGCTAACCTCGCAGAGAGGCACATTGCAAGGGGAGTATGGCATGCCTCGAGAGATAGTGCAGGGGAGGGTACTAGTGTATACCTTGGGAGGGGGTCCTCAGACACTGTTTAAGGGGAGATGGGTACTACTGGTCTGCCTCAGGCCGTTCTATCGCTTGACGGGGGAGTGTCAACGCTCAGCGGGAGTGTGAAACTTTTTTTTTCTCAGTGTGAGTGAACCCCTCCTTTTTTTTTTTTTTTTTTTCTTTGTCGGGTTGTTGGAATACGTGTCTGGCCTTGACAGTGAATACTAAGATATCAGCTGATTGATTAGTTGATGAAGTGAAATGCCCGTAGAGTCTTTCTTTTAGAAAAGAGATTCTTTTCTCTTGAATGAAGAGAAAATGGTAGTTAACATGCACGGGATGTGCTGTATGTTTTCCTTATGCCTTGGAAGACACATAGAATGGGGATACACAGATTGTTATTATTTTCTTTATTGTGTTGGAGGGATTACTTTGAAAATGGTGCCGAGTGGTGATGTATGGTGATGCCCGATGCCGTGAATGGTGTTGTGTCTGTGTGGGTGTGGCAATGGTGGTATGTCATGGTGGTATATGCTGGAGAAATTGTGTGTCATAAGGTTCAGCATTACTGTTGTATGCTATTTTGAATTTCACCCTTACTTGAGATCTTTGCAAGAGAATTGTTACTATGGAGAATTATTATTATTAATAATAATTATTATACTTGAGATGTGTCACGGGAGGGTTGCTTAAGTATAATTATCAAAATCAAATTCAAATTCACCCATGATGAAAAAAAACTTGTGTCAGCGATGGCTAACTTTGCGAGACATACTTTGCGAGAGATTTGAGATATTTCATGGGAGATTATTTTATAATTATTACAGATAATTATTCATGGAGAATTGTTACAATGAGTTAATGGGAGATATCTTGTGTTAATTATTTGTTGAGTTTTGTAACTTTGGAGAATATTTCAGTGATTCGCGAGCGACGAGTCTTGCTGAATCTTGATGAATCTGGCTGAATCTTGGTGAATTGTGTTGAATCTTGCTGAATTTTTTGCTGAATTCCTTGGTGAATGGACAAGCATTAACATTGGTGATATTTTTTTCATACTGATACTGGTGATTTTGATGATAGCAATTTTTTGGTGATTTTGCTGATGGTGATATTTCTGATACTGATTTTTTTATATACTAATACGTGGGTGTTGTAATGCTATCAAGGGTGGTGAAATTTTTTTTTGAATTTGGGAGGAACTAACAACACATTAGTTTTGTTTTTTTTTTTCTTTTTTTTTATGAGTTCAGCAGATAATTGCTTGACATCTAGTGAGTTACGAGAAATAGTTAACAATGCCGTAGATTTTTCTTTTCTCCTTTTTTGGAAGTTAGCCATCGCTGACACAAGTTTTTTTTCATCATGGGTGAATTTGAATTTGATTTTTTCTCTCCAGGTGGTGTGAATATTTTTTATTATCTCAGTTCGTGACTCAGTTCGTCATTGTTCGGGAAAGTGTTTGTGTTTCAGCTATTTAATGCTGCAGTGAGATTTACGGGAGAATTCTTGCATAGTTTTGAATGCATACGTAATGGCACCACATTTTTTTTTCTCTGGATATTTATGTTCCAGAAATTGTGAGTTTTCTTGCACAATACATTTGTTGTATTTGTGACAACTTTGTGAGAGATAGGAAACTTGGTTAAGTTTTCTAGTGGCCTATGTCGTAGTGCATATGGAGAAGTCTTGGCTAAGACACTGTGAATTTGAAGTTCTGTTATAATGACTTGTGGCACATTGGCAATTTTTTCTAGAATTTTCTAGACAGATTTTATTTGCCGAGTTTTTGCCCTTTTTTAGCAGTTATGCTAAATGGAGAGAGTTTTATAGTTTTTGACTATAACATTGAGTTATTCCTTGGAGAATTGGAGTTATAATTGGAGGTATATTATTTTGGAGTTATAATTTGAGATATAATATACTGGAGATATATTTTTGGCCATTTTGGTATTTGCCAATGATGATGAGAGCTATGTTTAGTTCAATTATTTTGCAGCCATCTTTGTTGCAAATGGAGACACATTTTTGAGGAAATTATGGGGCAATATTTGTGAGTGTGTGAGCTAGATGCCTTGAGTGCACATTTTTTTGGAGATAGGATTTCATTTTATTGATATTCCTTTTTGGAGATATATTTTTTGGAGCCTTGTTTTGTTCCATATGGAGTATTGGGGAAATAGAGGTAAATATTTTTTTTATTTGCCGAAATAGAGGTGATTATTCTTTATTCCTGGAGTGGTGGTCTTTTTTATTAACATGTGGCTATTGGGGAAATAAGAGGGAATATGTGGATGTGGTTTTTAACCAAAGGGAGGAAATATTTTTATAACCGGAGTGGTGTTATTATTAATATGGTGTCACATAGATATATATGGACCCTTTTTTGTGGTTATGGAGTTTTTTCGAGCAAAGAGAAGATTTCTGTGGTTCTTTCTCTTTGGTTTCGTGACTATTTAGAGGCGAGTGGCATTACTGCATTACGAGTCCTATGGAGATATGTGCATTTTTTATGTTCACAAGCATATTATTTTTGGAGGCATATAATTGGGCTGTGTATTGGTGAGAGAATAAGTCTTTGAGACAAATTTTTGAACACATTAGTCATATCCTGGAGTTAATTTTGGGAAATGTGTCATTTAGACCTTTTTCTATAGAATCATGAGTTTTCCAAACTTGTGTGCCTGACTAGACATTTTTTGTTCTGCTGTTTGAGCATACGTCCGCAGGTGGATTTTTCTGCTGACAAGTGATGTGATGAGCCGTGTGCTGACTCTTCCTCTGATGGTGATAGCTCAGAGCTTTTGCAATATCTGGAAATGTTGACAATAGCATTTCACGAAAGCGCATGTGTGAGAGTTCGCTTTCTGGCCTTGTTGGTCGATAGAGTCGCGATGTCGAGAAATTCTGTAACTTTATATGGGGCATTTCT
The DNA here is from genome assembly GCF_015104395.2 of Macrobrachium nipponense. NCBI lineage: Eukaryota > Metazoa > Arthropoda > Malacostraca > Decapoda > Palaemonidae > Macrobrachium > Macrobrachium nipponense. Next base: position 39,557,603 of record NC_061089.1, on the reverse strand, counting down.
TGGAAAAACGTGGGGATTATGCATGTTATGCATATTATACATGTATTATGTATTTTGTGATTGGGGAAATCTACTTGTGGTTATCTTTATTTATTTTCTTCCTTTTCCTAAGAGAGATGTAATTGGGGATTGAGCTTAAATACCATTTCTTTTTTACCGGGAGATGTGATTTGTAGGGGTTGTTATTTACGTAAATGGGAGTTTGACATTAAGTCTCATTGTGATTAATTGTATGAGCAGTAAAGGGGTTTTGCTGTTAAACATTGGAGATTTTTGCTGATTTTGTGGGTTGTTCAGATATCAGAGCTTGAGAGAACATTTTTTGGGTCTGGGCGTGATTTTTTTTTTTTTTTTTTTTCCTTGGGCTCATTATTACGATATGAGAACATTCGAGTTTGAAATGTGAGTGCAGAAGTACGTGGAGTTGCTGTGATTTCTGGGTTGTGTGTGTGCTGATGTGTGAGTTTGGAGAATTGAGTTGGAGAACTTGTTTTTTTTTTCTTTGAGAGTTGCGATAATGACTTATGATTTAGTAGTCATATTAAAGGGAGTTAATTGGGAGACGTTCAGTTAGTATTTCTGACTTTTTGAGATCATTGTTTGATAGAAGTGGTATGTCTGGGTTAATTTTCTTAGATTGACCAGTGACTTGACTGACATACTAACATACCAAAAAGTCGTTTCCCAACGCTAGCAAGACGTCCACCAGCCGTGCAGAGAGGTTGCTGTCGTTTTGTCCGTGGTGATTACAAGAGTTTCCACGATGGTGATTACGAGAGTCTTCAACTTCTACAGCGTGTCTTTTGGGGATCTGCAGAAGCCGTGAGAAGTCTTCTACAATGAGGGAGGCATTCCGTCTTCCTACAGTCTGCTACAGGAGCAGCCAGTTGCAGACAAGCAAAGAGGGATATTCAAGAATCCGAAGAGAGAAAATTCTAGCGTTATTTGGAGATAAAAGCGTAACAGACTTTATTTTATAATGCCAGAGACGTGCATTTATTACTTATATTTTATTTTAAGCCGGCCAATGTGTTTTTATATTATATAAGCTATTTTGCTAGGCGGGAGAGCTAGCATTAGTTAGGTGGCTGACCAGTGAAAGGCCCTAAGGGTTTTTGATTAATAATATATTGCCAATAATTGTTCGCCTGTGACCTATGGAATGTGAAGAACAGTGGAGAAGCAAACGACCCGAGAAAGCTGATGAATAGTTTCTGTGGATGGCGTGAGATAAAACTGCATAGTTAGACAGGTCAATGTACTCAGTTCTTGAAACTCTTCTCAGTGCCCTTTGTGAAACTGGATGCAGCTAGTATTGTGAGGCGCTAACGAAGTGTGCGTTCGTATGTGCGTGTGCGCCTCTTCTATTGAAAATGTTGGATACCCAAGTCTACGGGGGGATTTTGATAGAGGCGTCTTTGGAAGAAAGGCAAGATGCCGTGGTGCTCACCGGGAGTCTTTATAATATAGTGCTTTAAGTGTTCCGGCTGCTTGTGTGAGTGTTGAAGTGCTTTAGCCGAAGAGTGGCTTGTTACCTATTTGACATTTTTATAATGATATCCAATCTTTAATCTCCAATTGTTAAACTTGTGTGGGTACTTACGAGTGTGTTTCTCGTGTCTTTGAAACAGACGGTTCTGGCAAAGGCGGACCGAGAGTCTTAGGGGGACAGGGAGTCCCGATGGATATAGACTTTTTGGTGACTGCATACTGTCAGACATTTTACTGTCGGGGTTTTTGAGTTAGTCAGTAAGAACTGGATCATTATCTTTTGTTACTTAATAAATGTTTATTTTATGATGCAACTCTCTCATTATCATTACCTGTTAGAGTGGAGAGAAAGAGGTGAAGAGAGAGAGAGAGAGAGAGAGAGAGAGAGAGAGAGAGAGAGAGGTGTCAGTGCTAGAGAGAGGTGGAGAGAGAGAGAGAGAAAGAGAGGTTTGTTTGTGGTTTGCCTTGACGCTCGAGTTACACGTTTACCAAATGAATAATGAGGAAATATCCTCATTACATATATATATATATATATATATATATATATATATATATATATATATATATATATATAGTATATAAATATATATAGTCCATGATACCAGATTTAAAAGGCCAAGTTTATTGCATATGATACGTTTCGCACATGCATCTGTGTGCATCATCAGTCTGTGAATAAAATACAAAGACATATTATAAACAATCATATAAAGTTAAAAGGAATTCACAATTTTTAAAAATAAAGTCTAAAAAAGATTAAAAAGAGCAGTAAATAAAACGAAAGACTACTAAAAACACCAACCGTCCATGATCAGAGGTGAAGATGGAATGAGTTACAGTTGGCAGAGAAGCGACGACAACTATGCCAGGTACAGAGGTGACGAGGACAAATTACCGTTTAATGAGGGCACCAGTCTTTTCCACAAGATATAGTACATAAAATCACCAACAAGGTAATTTCCAAATTTTTGCATCCATCATCAACTACTTTTTGATGTACCGGAAGAAAATAATTCTTTTCATGCTACTGTTCCGTATTTTTCAGATTCAAAATTTATATTAATTAAACCTCACTCATATAATTGAACAGGAAATTCTCTGTCTTAAAGTCAGGCTTGTGTCGAGTAATCCTTGCACTATTCGATCGTTTTTCAACTTTAAAGATCGCCTTCAGCCCTTCATGAGATCCAACGTTATTTATAAATTCACATGCCCTGCATGTCCGGGCTCTTACGTAGGATCGACTCGGAGGTTGCTGAGGGTCAGATACTGTAGGCATTTAGGCTTTAGCTTCCGTACAGGTCAGAGGATAAAACAACCAGAATTTTCCAATATCAGAAACCACTCAATAATATGCAAGACTGAAATTCAAAAAGAACATTTTACAATAATTGATTATGTTAAACATCCTGACCAACTAACAACGCTGGAGTCGTTATATATTAAAAGACTGGTGCCCTCATTAAACGGCAATTTGTCCTCGTCACCTCTGTACCTGGCATAGTTGTCGTCGCTTCTCTCTGCCAACTGTAACTCATTCCATCTTCACCTCTGATCATGGACGGTTGGTGTTTTAAGTAGTCTCTCTTTTTATTTACTGCTCTTTTTGATCTTTTTTAGACTTTATTTTTAAAAATTGTGAATTCCTTTTAACTTTATACGATTGTTTATAATATGTCTTTGTATTTTATTCACATGACAAGATGATGCACCAGATGCACTAGACGATGAAAAATGCCAACAGATTCGTATGTGCGACGTATCATATGCAATAAACTGGCCTTTTAAATCTGGTATCATGGACTCCTTCTGGACACTTTATAATTGAATGCTGAAGCACATATATATATATATATATATATATATATATATATATATATATATATATATATATATATATATATATATATATATATATATATATATATATATATATATATATATATATAAACTTTATTAGTTATATACCCACGTAGATTCTTCTCAACAGAGTTTCAGCTTTATAAAAAGGTCACCAGAGTTTTATATTAAGGTTATGTTTTCATAATTTCTCTTTTCTCTTGTCAAAAATGTTTTTTTTTTTTAAATCAGGCACAACTGTGGGCTACGCTTCTTTTAATGAAATTCTGATGAGAGTACGTCTCGTCTCTTTACGTGAGAAGCACAGGTAAAGTTTATCACACACAAACACACACACACATACATACACACACACACAAACAAACACACACACACACATATATATATGTATATATATATATATATATATTTAAACCTACTTCGTTTTAGATAATGAAGTTCTGTCACCGTACTCTGCATCCTTTCTTCGATTTCACATATTAAAGGGATCTCAAAGATGGCATATATCTTTTATTTGTCCCACATTACTGTACGAATAATTCCTCTCCTTACTCTTACTTTGCTTGAACATCTAAATTATATATTAAATAAACACTTATTCAGACCTAAAAATGCCGCACTTCCACATAAAACCAATGAAGCTTCTTGGTGGAAAGTTCACAAAGAACATTTTGCAAAAGATATTTACATAATATAAATACGCACACACACACATATATATAAAATATATATACATATATAATATATATATATATAATAATATATAATATATATATTATATTTATTTATATGTATAGTATAAAATGAATGGTTTTTTGCCACGAAGGAAAAAATGAAAAACCGAGATAGCCGAGTACTTTCGGTCCTGTTCAGACCCTTTACTGAAGGCAAACTGATTTTACAGAGGACAACATAGTCAAAAGAAGGCTTAATATCCAAACTGACACTACAAGATTAGCATTAAGGGCGATTTTACTCCACAGAAAGGAGGAACCGCTTGAGGGTAGCCACACCTTGTAGGATACACGCAGTAAACAAGTTATTCTTCCAGAAAACAGTACATTTTGAAAAAAACACGGGAGCATATACAATTTAATATCATGAATTTTACACAAATTTTCCAAAAAAATTATTATTAATGAAAAGACGAAAGAAAATATAAATATATATATCGAGCGAGAGAGAGAGAGAGAGAGAGAAATAATAACTATATACATGTGGGACTAATTTATTAGTTGTTCATTTATATTAAGGTCCTTCATAAACATCTTACAAATATATGGGTCCAAATGGTACATTCCCAGACTAAGATTTAGGTTGTTTTTATTAGTGATTTGTATAATTGCCGATTCCAGTAAATTTCTTGAGACATAATCATTAGACCTAGCAATTTTTTGAGAGGCAACTCCTCCCGAATATCACACTTATTCCCTTAAAATGGTACCGATATGTCGATGATATCTTAATAGTCTTACCTGTTGTTATCGATGTAAATGATTTACTATCTAAATTGAATAATTTAGTGCCATCCATAAAATTCACTGTTGAAATTGAAAATAACAATGTCATCCCTTTCCTAGATTTATTAATACATAGAGAATCTTTCCAATGCAAATTCAGTATTTATAGAAAACCCACAAATAATTTAACATATGTACATTTTTATTCTGGCCACCATCTTAATATTAAAATTTCAATTTTTTCTTCTATGTTCCTACGCGCTTTGCGTATCACGAGTCCACAATATCTGGACCAAGAAATAGAATACATAAAAAAAGATAGGAAACGATCTCTGCTACCCACCTCATTTAATTGATTTATGTTATCAAAAAGATCACAAAAAGTTTTATAGTGTTGCTATTAATGAAAAAGAAATGCCTAAAAATGTACTTAGCTTACCTTACTTTTGTGGATTTGAAACCATAAAATCAATATTTAAATCGTTTAATGTTAATGTAGTGTTCTCTTATAACAACACCATTAAAGATATGCTAATTAAGAATAGTCCCGTAACAAATAACAACATCATTTACAAAATTCCTTGTAAGGATCAGTCAAGTAAAAATTTATGTGTACGTATTAAACAGCATATGTATTCAGTTAGAACAGCCCAGACTTCAAATGCACTGTTTATTCATCTGAGTGAAAAATCTCATTGTATTAATTGGGGTGATACCTCGGTAATTGCTAGATCTAATGATTATGTTTCAAGAAATTTACTGGAATCGGCAATTATACAAATCACTAATAAAAACAACCTAAATCTTAGTCTGGGAATGTACCATTTGGACCCATATATTTGTAAGATGTTTATGAAGGACCTTAAAATAAATAAACAACTAATAAATTAGTCCCACATGTATATAGTTATTATTTCTCTCTCTCTCTCTCTCTCTCTCTCTCTCTCTCTCTCTCTCTCTCTCTCTCTGGTTCGATATTCTCTCTCCCTCTTTCTCTTGCTTGATATATATATTTATATGTTCTTTCGTCTTTTCATTAATAATAATTTTTTGGGAAAATTTGTGTAAAATTCATGATATTAAATTGTATATGCTCCCGTGTTTTTTCAAAATGTACTGTTTTCTGGAAGAATAACTTGTTTACTGCGTGTATCCTTCAAGGTGTGGCTACCCTCAGGCGGTTCCTCCCTTCTGTAGAGTGAACTCGCCCTTATTGCTAATCTTGTAGTGTTAGTTTGGATATTAAGCCTTCTTTTGACTATGTTGTTCTCTGTAAAATCAGTTTGCCTTCAGTAAAGGGTCCGAACAGGACCGAAAGTACTCGGCTATCTCGCTTTTTCATTTTTTCCTTCGTGGCAAAAAACCTTTATTTATACATAGCATCACGTTTTATATACTTCGTGATCAAGTTATATATATATATAATATATATATATATATATATATATATATATATATATATATATATATATAGTATATATTTACACATTACAGACGTATATATAAACATATATATGTGGATATATGTATTATATATATATATATATATATATATATATATATATACGTATGTATATATGTATATACGTATATATTAGTGTGTGTCCCCGCGCGCGTGTAAAGCATGTATGTATGTAAAATAATATGAATATTATTATTGTAAGTTATTTCTAGATTATAATAACTTGCGATACAAATTAGCACAATTATCACACAATTCCTATTATAATTAACAATGAAATTACCAAGTTAAAATAGCAATGTCTAAAAGAGGTAATCATGAAAAAGTGGGAAAACATGAGAAGGCTGAAAGTATAGCTTTGCTTTCCTTGTTAACCTAAATGTCATTATGTAATAACCTCTTTATTCCATTTAGCGATGCAAGGGATTCATTTCATGCCTTCCATTAGTAGGCTACCTGGATGCTCTTCTATTAGTTCATTAACATACCTTTGAGTTTCTTGATGCTCTCAAATCAGGTAGACTCTCTCTCTCTCTCTCTCTCTCTCTCTCTCTCTCTCTCTCTCTCTCTCTCTCTCTCTCATATACCCTTTACAAGAGGATCCAAAGATCATTACTTCTGGAAAGCTTTTTATGTTCTTTCACTCCGTTTCGTTTATCAGTAAAATCCTGCGAATATATTTCGTTCTTACCGTTGGCGTTAAAAATACATTCCAGTTTCATCTAGATCAAAATAAACTAAAAATTAGAGAATAAAAAAATATTTAGTAACGACAAAGTTCTGTGTTACGCCTGAGATGCAAATGATGCCGAGTCATGATTTGGCACCGCATTAAACATAAATTACATACGTTGTCTTTTTTACCCAAAAAAGATAATAATGTCGTTACCATTTGTGTTTACTTACTCAGATTAATGAACGCCTAGATGAGATAGAAAGCACATGGAGAGAGCATCACATTTCAACCTCAACCAATAGCAATCCTAATTGGTCATTATTTTTCTTAATCGGCTACAGCAACTTGAGTAATCATCTATCCAATGTAGAACAGCACTTTAGTACCGTTAAATATACGGGGAATTAGGAAAGTGGAGGGATGAGAAGTAATGAATTCTCTCTGCTACAAGTCACAAATTTATAAGCAGTGTTATTTACAAAAAATACAATAACAGCTTTTGTTAACTGATCTGATGCATGCGAGAGTTCAGTCATCTGTACAACACAAGTCGCAAATACTCTTTATATAGGACTTAGTCTCATCCTCATTTCACTCACCAGTGTACATGCGCTTTGCATTCTTCTGCGCTTTATCCAGGTCCATCTAAAACCTTATGCTCCTCACAAAACTTGTGGTTCAAGTTATCTCCTCTAAAATTAAATATGTACATATATATATATATATATATATATATATATATATATATATATATATATATATATATATATATATATATATATATATATATATATATATATATATTATGTCGGCGACCCCGCCTATAACTTGATTTCTTACATCTAATAATTTTATTCCCTCATTGAAGGGCCTCCGGAATCATTTCTCTCTTCTGCCTTCCCCTAACGTTCCCCCTCAGTGCACCAACTTTTCTATTCCGACCTAAGCCGTCACAAAACCACGGGGAGCGCCACTCATCACCACTTCAGCCCCCCAACTTTACACCCAGTTTTTCCCCGCACTGAAAAGACACTTCCAGCGATCGCAACACTCCATACCCTCTTCCAGACGTGCCATTCCGAGTAATCGCCACTTGGAAACTCTGGAAGCGAGCACTTAGCTCAGAAGAAAGTGACAATTGAGAAAGTTCTACAACCACTTGCGGAACATTTTATGACTTAATTCACACCGGCTACGACGGCAATCCAAACGTGCTTAGTTGGTCTTCCAGGAATTTTATGCTTTGATGAGAAATAACAATCGTGCATCTGATGGCTATTCTCAATTTGCACGATGCAGATAACATTTTACAGATTTACATTTATTATGAATTTTTCCAAAACGGGACAACTCATCACCTGGTGAAAACAACTATTAAAGCTAATAATGTATGGTCGATTTTAATAAATAATTCCTGCAGGTTTTAAAAAAAGTGAAGAAGAAAAATGCTTTAGTACAGTTTGTTTACAACTAATATTCTGAGAACTGTTATAGAAGTAATTTGTCTATTGTTTATCTTAAAAATTAAATCTTGAAATATAGGTTTTCTACGCAAAACAAATCAGATTCTTTTAGTAATGTAGACGATCTGTTTTTATTAAGTAATAATACAAAATACATTTTAATTTTTACATAACATTCTTTGTAATTAAGGGCATTTGTAATTATCAATGACTGCATTTAATAAAGGTATTAAATTCCAAAAACGACTTATCATGGAAAGTATAACAAATCCACTCTCGTCTTTGCTCTAAATATTTCGTACAAGAGAATATTGTGCGACAAATCAGCTTAGAAACCCCTAAGCCACAAAGAAGATGCAAAGGATACCTTATCACGATGGCACAGAAGACTGTCCTTTGGAGGACATGTCCTAAAAGCAACCGTATTTTCAAAGATATATATCTTAGCTAGAAAGACTGGCTCAAGAAACATTTAGTGATACTGTTAGATTTTACATTTTTATCTGTAAGGTTATATTCTTAATTATTATACTTGATAAAATCGTTTTCAAACGGCAATTTCAGCTTCCATTAATATATTCTGTATACTTTCCCACCCACATTAAACTTTAAGGCACCACGAAAAGAGGGCCGTTGCAAATTTAATATAAAAAAATTCTAAAGGATTTTAATTCATAGAAGCCTGATGAATGAAAGTCAAAACTTAATTAAGGCCAAAGACTGCAGAAAAGGAATATTTAATAACATCAATATCATCTCTTATATCTTGTGAACTAATGCCAATTTATAATCTAAAAGATTGGTGATAAATAAAGACAGCACGCCAGCTACACGAGAACAATAATATTGATAAAAATGAATGAGAATTTTTTTTTTTTATTAAAATGCAATCCCGCAATATAGGTAAAAAAAAAAAAGGATTTGGATGCATCGGATAAATTCCTGAAGACACTGGAAAACGATCATCATGATATGGTAATTTGCAGGGGAAAAGACAAAAAGAAGCTCTAACAAGCCAATATAATGAAAACGAAAAATTGCTGCTCAAGTTATTAGGCAGGTGCGTTTCTAAGGGAGATATATCAGGCGTAGATAACAAGCCTCGGATAGAACAAAAGAGGCTCTCTTTGATATAGGGAAAAATGAAATTTAAAAAAATAAAAAAAAGAGAAAAAAATGGAATGGCTGCCTTCAATTTGAAAAATTTCGCTGATGGGGTTTCTATCACTAATGGACGAATTTCAGGTGGAGTAGACCATGAATATTATTATTATTATTATTATTATTATTATTATTATTATTATTATTATTATTATTATTATTATTATTATTATTATTATTATTATTATTATACAAGGACATAAGAACTATATATTATTTCTAGCGCCTAATTTAATACAAGAAATTAAATAACCAATATCAAGACTTAATCTTGTCAACTATGCATAAAAAGACAACCATAAATTATTTTATTTTATCATAGAAACATGAAAACAAAATCTTAAGAACACATGATAATGATTTACTTCCATTGCATTTGGCAAACCTTTGTTGTGATCACTTAAAGTGGTAGCGCTATTTAGAGACTGCTGGAAATGTTTCTACATCACGTGAATCAAACAGAAGATTTATTATCTAGATCATCGTAGTGTTACTAGGAAACAGGGAACTGAAGGCAACAGTAAATATTCTAAGCAGATTCTTCTACGGCCTACTATGAACTTGTAACCCGAGTGAGACTAAAACCTTTTCATTTTCATGTTCCTTCGAAAGAGAAAAGATGTATGAAAAAGCTGCCTTGGGTGTTTATAATCATGTGAATCATTTGTTGTTATCACCAAGCAAATAAAAAGATACTTTCAGATCCTCATGCACGGTTGGATTAATGGGGGTATATAAAAATCATCTTTATGCTTGAAGACAAGAACAAGTATTAATTTGTTAATGGAAATGTGTAGCTGAGGAGATCATGAGTTAGTGTGATGTAGATTCTAAGGCTATACCGAGAGAGAGAGAGAGAGAGAGAGAGAGAGAGATTTCTGATCATTATTCAAAATTTCACACTTACAAGCTTTCCTGACCAATCGTTGTTAATACTTAACTTTTTCAAATTTGTCCCGTTATGATTATCCGTATACTGTGATATAACTGCTACCTTCTTATGGTTTACATAAATGTTGGGAGGGAAGACTTTTTTTTTTTTTTTTTTTTAACAAAACGTAACTTGAAAAAAATATCTAGTGGTAAAGCTGACACAAATTCAGCAATGCACACACTGAAGTAATGACTTTAAAGAGTATCATGTAGTAATCAGAAATCCTTCTACCGAAAAGCTAACCCCAAAAATTCGGTACGATTTTAAAGATGAAAGTAAGTCTGGTATTTATTGTAATAGTAACCTCTCAGATGAAATAAAATATAGCCACGATTCTCTATAGACGACATCCCTTTGTTCAAATTCTTGAAATTCTATGAAACGAATTGGGGATAGCAATTCGAACAAATGCCATTAACGTCTTTTAGTGTAAAATGTTCAAGGCGATATCAGATGTAAAGCAAAAATCAAAACAAAGACCCAACTCTTTTCCCTCTAATCTATTTATTTTCCAAATACTTCAACGATACAATTTTGGATTCATAATTCTGTTCATGTCATAACTGTGTCTAAGCTTAAAAGATTAATTCTCTTGCAATTGCTCCTTCATCTGACAATAAACTAATATCTTTTTTTATTCTGAACTAGAGGGACAAAATTTACAATGAGGTTTCCCACTGCTGAAAGTTTGTATTAGTTTTGCTGGAATAATTAAATTTCAAAATAACAGCCGTTATTCTTTTTATATAATAAACGTATTCACGTTAAACGTTTAACGATCTAGTTTACCCATTCATTTAATAGTGTTTGGTATCATACCATTACTCCATATGTGAGCTTTTTGTAAACATTTTCTTGTAAATGCAAATATTTCCCTGTGCTACATAAATGGTTTTAAAATCTTCGCATAATGAGAGACACGAGAACAATTGCGAGAAATATTTTACTAAATATTATTGGTTCCCATCAGAACCGTTGAGCGTCGGATGTGAAGACATTTGCTCCAACACCGAGAATTCCACGTATTCCAATTTCCGAGGAGAACGAGAAAGGGAGAAAATAAGGAGTGGGATGTGCATTCAGTCACAGAAATGCCTCCACTCGCTTCCTTGGCAACCTTTCTCAATAAAAATTACGGAAATAAATGGTCGAGGGTTTGGCACCAAACGTTATTAGTTTTAAAGGTAAAATTCGGAGAAACTTATTTGCGGGTAAGCGCAATATCGGAAAGGCTTTTCCTAATTTACTGGAACTTATTAAGTATTCTTTCGCCGTATCTACGATTCATGGAAGTGAAATGAGAAACATACTGAAAGAATTGTAATCTTATGCGTCTGTGTGTCATTGAAAAAAAGATTTTATTGCTCATAACTTTCTATTTAAAGAATTTAAGCAACAATATCTTCAATTAAAATGTGCAGACAGCTAAAACAAAAGCTATTAAATCTTTCTTAAATTACTTCTACTTGCATTAAGAGTTTAAAGCGTTTTGCCCAAAATAAGTATAAAGATATTATCTCTGTAGAGGTTTAGGGGCTACTCGAGATAATTATACATTACGAAGTGTATGAAAGTTATATTTATCAATAAATATGTCAACACTTTCTGAAACATGAAATAATACATTTTTGTTCTTAGGTAGACAAATACAAACATTTCACGATCACTAAAGTGTCGTTGAGTATGAGCAGGATTCAATTCATAGTCTGTCAAACTCCTGCAAGAAATATTCGCATCAAGAAAGCTCGTATAATTAAAGACGCTCTCGAATATCACCACCCCCCCCCTCCCCCCCTCCCCCCCACCCCCCCCACCACGACCCCCCGAGGAGTCGAGGCATATAAAAAGAAATTCACCCGCATTTGTGATACAAAATCGAGTCGAGTCCGAAAAAATGTCATTTCCTTTGTATAGCAAGGCAGGTTTTGCTGACAGTTTGCTCGTCCTTGAATCTGTCTCATTTTGTCTTTTTTTTTTTTTAGTAGATGGGTAGTTTCTTTTACTGAGTCTAGGATAATGGAAAAAATTACTTTCTCCTAAATATATATTACTGATCGATGTGTCCATGCCATTAATGAGCCTAATTTCGTTATCTATTTAATTCTGTTCTCCCATCGTTTCTCAGATAAATATCTTTCCCTCTCTATTACGTTCAGGGGAATAAGAATGAATTTTTCGTTAATGTTTCCTTAGTGCCCTACTACTCCATACTCCATTCTCATTGCTTCCCCAATTGCGAGAGCTAATATCCATATAGATTTACTTGTCATTTATCAGCTTCATATCAAAATGGTGAAAGAATAGAATAGAAATTCACTGTGAAATGGTAATTCAGCGAACTAGGTCACCAAAAAGAGTCAAATTCATATATACTATTTACCTTCCGTTCAGCGTTTGCTAATTTTAGACTATGCTGCATTGAAGTATATCAGTGTGCTGTTGCGTAATATATATTTTTGTATTATATTTTCCATCTATGCTGATGTTAGGAATATCGTTTTATGGCAAAATTCTTATTTCAATAACCACCTATATAAATGCACATATAATATATAATATATATATATATATATATATATATATATATATATATATATATATAATATATATTTATATTTATATAGTTATTCAGATAAAAAGAAAATTGTCATTAGAAAGCCATGTCTCCCAATGATGACTCGAAGATACATTGCCGCCTACGACACCCAATCACATGGGGGCTATAGCAACGTTAGCCACCTCCGGACCGTATCGTAAGGATATAAAGTTCCGTTCCCACCCGCCTAAACCTAGAGACATACATAAATACTCGTACACACAAACGCGCTCGCTTGCATATATATATATATATATATATATATATATATATATATATATATATATATATATATATATATATATGTATATATATATATATATATGTATATGAGTATATATTATATATATATATATATACATATTATATATATATATATATATATATATATATATATATATATATATATGTATAGTGATGTGACTGAAGTCTATATTATATATATATATAATATATATATATATATATATATATATATATATATATATATATATATATATATATATATATAATATATATAATATAGAATTCAGTCGCATTCACTATGCCTGAAATAGATCCTTCCTCAGCATGGTGTCCAATTGTTTTATTTGTTTTGTTTGTTTTTTAGTTATATATTGTTAGGTGTGTATAATAGAGATTACGCTATACTACAATGGAATATTAGCAAGTATGCTCTATTATCGTCTCAAGACCTGACTAAATTTAAGTGTTGTTATAACCGCATTTCCATCATATGCCAGCAACGCAGCAAAATTACATTTGATATCCGAAGTCAAAGCGTAATCTGTGTATCGAAGAAATGTTTAATACTTAGAATTAAAAAAAAAAAAAACTGAACATGATTCAAAGACTAAATATTACACATCCAGGTAAATCTCAGATTCCTAATACTCCATATCCCTTCTTTTACTGCTGTAGAAAAGCTGTAGTAGGACTGTTTTCTTTTCGCGAAGTCTGCTCTGTGCCAAAGTTCATATTTTGTAGAAATGGCCTCCTATCTCCTGAGAACTACGAACATGAATCATAACATAGCCTGAAGGACTGCCGTTTGGCCATCGCCATAAGCTTTCTTTTTCTGTATGGTCTGCAGCCCGTACGAGTTTGTCATGAATAGTGAGTGTATTCTCAAAACTCTGGGGCAACAGATTCCGCTAAAAATGTGACTTCTGAGCATCTATTCCCTTTTATTAAGATATTTGTTTCATAGAATATAGGCTGAAAAAAAGGAAACTTTCATGAATTGCAGTATTCTTGAAGTTATATTCCTTTGAACTGAGTTATTTCTATTTGTAATATGTCAATCTTAGCTTTTATGTATATATGCCTTTCATCTAGTTATCTTCAGTATTCTGAAAATTACATGATTATATCTTGCATATAGAAATATGCTGACAAATTAGCCTTGTTTTAGCGTACAGTTGTTCTGCATGCCTGAATTTCATATTTTTAATTAAGTATGAGGAATAAATTCGGAAAAATATTGCTAGATATCGTAAAATAGGATTATTGATATTCTTTAACGATTTTAAATGCTACGCGATAACTGGACAAAGATATTAAAATATTTTTCTGTTTAGATTCGTTTTTCATTAAAACACAACTGAAACTTGAATCGATTATTATTGGTTACCAACACAAAACATGAAGTAGTTAACTATCAAAGTAAATACCTTCCAAAGTGAGGGTAACATTTATCCGATGTTACATACGAAATTTCGTCGAGAATACGACACCAGTTCTACAAATTCCGAAACAAAATCGCTAACGTTTTCGCAAATGAATTTTAGTGGGGAAAGAATTTCATACACTACGTATATTTCGTCTCAGCTTTCGTGTATATCATCCGCCCACTCATAAAAAAGATGTCATATTTCTTTTTTGTTTCACATATTTTCATAAAAAAGTACTAGGTGAGTCATAATTACCTCCGCCAAGAAGAATATGTTACTTGTTCGGCTTATTACTAACATCATTACTTGTTTTCATTTGTGAATTGCAAATTACGTCTTGGAATGCATTCCAATTATCCTTAATGCACTGAGACGATCTCTGTCTGCAAGTCGGCACTTAAAAAAACAATTTTTTTTTTTTAGCAAATCCTTTTCAAAACAATGGAAGCCAACCAGTTTTTATTAATACAAAGAAAGTCATAATGAATTAAGTTATTAAGTGCCATAGTTACCGTAATGACCCATAGCCATAGCAAATTGTGTTCGACATATTTTGGAAGATGATTCCTATTAGCTGTAGATACACAAAATTTCAGTCTATGGTACCTATTACTCCTAAGAATATACTAGATTATTTGGAACTGGTAACTGACTTCTAAATAAATCATAAATCAAGGCCTTTTCTGTTTAGAGACAGCGAGCAAAAAGACAGATTTCAGGAACACACACACACAATATATATATTATATATATATATATATATATATATATATATATATATATATATATATATATATATATATATATATATATATATATGTGTGTGTGTGTGTGTGTGTGTGTGTGTGTGTGTGTGTGTGTGTGTGTGTGGTCGTAGTGCAGGGCCGGGTATTGACTTTTTGTTTTGAGAAATCTAAAGAGACTGGCCCAATTCAAAAATACCTTGTGAAAACGACAATACTGACTATGGGTGGCCCGCAACTATGGTCAAAAAATAGAATGAACCTTAAAAGAAAACTACTAAAATTACTTTCAAAGAATTGGAGGTAAATGTAATATGTCCACTTACAAAATATAATTCTATATGGTTATCAGAAGACTAAATGTCAAAGCAAATGTGCCACTGAGTTTCCAGCAAAATCACTAATCCAAAAGGATTACATATAGGGTGCATGGAAATATGGTTCTAGACCTTAAAACTAATAAAACTGCGCAACATTAAATGGTGGAGCACTGTACGTAAGCGTAAGGTCCCACTGGAGTCTCAGGAATATTATCCGAAAACCTGGCACTGGCAGAAAGCGTTGAGTGGCACTGTGGAACTACAGAAAGAGGCACACAACTGGGAAGGTCGACGCTTTTCTACAGAGCAGGCAACGCAAAAAAATGAGAATTACCCAAAATACTCGAATAATCAGTGATTCAGTATTACGTTAATACAATGAAATTACTGTTAGCAAAGTAGCACATACTAATATCATTGCTATAATGATTTAACAAGAATATCATCATTGCAGGAACTCATGGGGGTCTCTGAAGGAGACATGAATAATAATAAGGATGGGACTATGAGAAACAGTTGGAACACTGAATGAGTGCAAGGAATAGCAGGTGAAGGGCCGACAGAACAACTCCCAATTCATATACCTAAGTCCGTGGATGAGACAGGCGTAGATAGAGCCAGGGCGTCATCAAAAGGACTTCGGTAGCTTGCAGGTCCTCACCAGATCAAAGAGATGGTACTCTTCATCAGGCAGCGCCCCATGAACATCAGCTGTGATGGCTTCCGTTGGGCGGTCGGGCAGACGTTTAGGCCAAGTCCAGTCTCCGGGCAGCGTAGTCGCAGGGAGAAACTAGCCAGGCTCATGACCTAGACAAGTGGCGGACTGAGATCGTCGGACGTGAAACTGCTTCGGAACGGGAAGATACCAAGTTAACTGGCTAGGGTGTAATGCAAGTTGGTAGGCCATGCCAGGCCGTAATTATACCCTATTTCGGAGGTTCCAAACCTTGTCCAGACTGGACTGATCTTTGGTCCTTTCATCTCTGCCGCTAATCCTCACAGGTACCTGAAAAGGTTCTTGGATGCCGGCAGAGGTGTGGAAAGTAAGGGTACAATGGTTGCTGGATTGGGTGGAGAGCTTTAGGTCAGTAGGTGGAATGCAGGTGTGAGGAGACGGATTCGTGGGTGGGAAGGGGTCAGATCAAAATGGGTAAGGGTCAGGTCAGACAGACCACACGTGAGGTGTGAATTCTAGCTAACAAAGAGGCTACCAGCTGTTAACGACTTCTGTGAAATTAGGTCTGGGACTGAAATACAATGGCCCTGCTTGGTATCCGAGTTGTTATCCATATGGCTGGTATGGTAACTGAATATGACGAAGGGGATGGAAAGCGATAAACCACTTTTGACACATCGTTAAAATAACATTGGACATGTTTTCCATCTACGAGCTGGTGTTGGGGAACAAAGGGAAAAGCGGCTAAGTCAAAATGTCTCACAGCTTTCAAAAACATCAAAACATCTTGGATTTTCTTTACTATACTCTTAACATGAAGCAGATATTTCAGTTCTTTCGATTTTCCTTATATTTTGAATTCTTCGCGATTCCCAAATATTCCCTAACGTTACCTCGCAAAGTTTCCCTCAGTTTGAGAGTAGAAAAAGAAATACAAGAGTGTTAGAAGGATGCTCATAGAAATATATATATATATATATATATATAATATATATATATATATATATATATATATATATATATATATATATATATGACGAGAAAATATGTTGTTACAAAAGAATTTCAGCTGATAAAAGAAGACCATAAAAATGTCAAAATATAGAGTATATACTCTATTTTAGAGACCGAACTGTGTCTCTTCAGATGGATAATGAATGAGGAAATTTACAGTGAAAGCTATATTTATACCTAGAGGTCCACAGGTAAGCAGCTTAACTGTGGACCTCTTGCTATAAATACCGATTTCACTGTAACTTTTCTCATTCATTACCAACCTGAAGAGAGAGGACAGTTCGTTCTCTGAAATATAGTATTTAATTTCGATATTTTGACCTTTTTATGGGCTTCTTTACTGTATATATATATATATATATATATATATATATATATATATATATATATATATATATATATATATATATATATATATATATATATACATATATTATATATATATATATATATATATATAATATATATATATATATATATATATATATAATATATATATATATTATATATATATATATATATAATATATGTAATCTAATAAACATTTTACACGGAATTATTCCCTTTTCAAATATTGTATAGACTGAGCGAACCATACACAAAAAGCAAATACTAGGGGCTGCAGCGTGAAATATGGAAAAATGATATAGTACTATATACATTACATATTTCCTAGAGTATCTATTTTATCACAACGTATGTTTTTAGTTGGGGAGAGCGAGGACTCGTTGATCAGTTGCATGGCTTATCTGCTTCCAAAGCATCCATGGAAGCAAGGTTGAACTTCCTTCATTTGTCAGAGTAGAAGCATTTTTATTTTTCATTGTGGTATCTCCTCTCTACTGTGCTTTAATAGTCTTTTGTATTTATAACATCGGAAATTGAAGATTGATTGACGTCTTAATATTATTACATTTAAATGTATCGCTATCTTTTGTCTATATACGGTTTTTCATATGTCCATTATTCCATAATCTGTGTTCATTTTTTATTCTACTTCAAATAATTTATAGATGATTTATGCATTCTTTTGAATGCATAAATTATCTAATTCTCCTCTCATAGGACTTCGTGCGTTAACAGGAAATCATTCATTTTCGTTATATCGACTGATTTCCATTTCCACTCGAACGCCGGTGTATTCAGAATTTCGTAAAATGGTCATCGAAAATGTGAATCTTTAATGGGTCCAGTACAAAATCATACTCCTGTTTCTATTTAAGCACATGTTCACTGTACATTCCCATGCCAACTGAACATGTGCCGCAAGAGGAACATAAATATGATTTTTCCTGGCCACATTAAAAATTCACATTTTCGATGACCATTTTACGAAATTCTGAATAGAGTGGGTTTCCAATGGAAATGGAAATTAGTCGATACAACTAGACGTATATCCGTTCATAACATATGAAAATGCAAAATTTTTATAACATTTCATAATGAACTTCCACCATCAGCAGAAGCTCCACGGGCAATCTAACGATAACATGAGCTTAATTGCTTAATTCCAGTTCTTTTCTTTCCCAATCAATCTGATTGCATTGTTCCACAGTTCAATGGTCAACATCACACTACTGACTTTCAACATACGTGCAATGTTTTATTAATCTCCTACTGATACCTCGAGCCCTCAGCATACAGTACGGATATAATAATATCAAGCAGGCTGCTAGATATGGAAAGGAGTGGGATATAGAGTTTAGCGTTGGAAAGGAAATTGAGAGTAGGTAGGTTTGAAAGGTGTAACAGGAGGAACACCTTACAGTTCCACTATGAATCAGTTGTTAGCAAAGGGGCAGCGAGGAAAATGGAAGTCAGATAATTTAAAAGGGGTTGCAGCCAGGGACCGAAGGGACGTTGCAAAAAAACCTTTAGTAATGCCAAAAGTGCACCACGTTGGGTGCACTGACGGCACTAGATATGGAAGTGATTTCTGATATTCTAAAACGTAAAAAATATATATGGAAGATTTCGGTAATCTCATTATTTCATGCGGTCAGATTAAGAAAGCACTACGTCTTCGACGTCAGTTGAGAGAAGAAAGTAAACTAATACCTCATCGATATGCCGAACTTTAAGATAACCACTAAATCACGCTCATTTGATTTACTAATTAGATTACACCTTCCTTGCCTTACCTGAGTAAATATGATTGTGCAAATTTAAAAAAAAAAATGCCTACAGCAGTTATTATTAGTAATACAGGGAACGGCCTAAGAGAATCCAAGAAATTATCTCCTACGATATCCGTTTCAAGCAACAAGATCAGATTCTGAGAGAACAGCGTCAGTGAAAAAACTCCTCAATCTTCCGAGTCTATGCAAAAATGAGGAATTTTTTCTCCAGATTTGCAATAACTCCCGAGGACACATCACACAATCCACTGTTGATTGAGAATAACTGTTACAATACTCGAGATTCTTCATACTCATACTTCGGCCACCGGATTCACTTAAAGAACTACATCAAATATCGTGATTACCAGTTGTACTAACGAATCAATTCATTCAGACATGTCACTGCGCTCGTTATGAATATCATTTAATCCACTGTTTCCCAAAATGATCCTCATCCCTTCACTTCATTACCTCACATTCACGGATATTAGCTGGCTTTATTTCTGAAAGGCTTCTATGATAGAGAGGAAATTATCTGCAAATCATGGTCATCACCATTACTACAAATTTGCATATGAAGCAATATAATCATGGAACATAATCACAATCATTTTTTTTATATTTCCTTTGGCGTTTTGGTAATTACAAAAAAAAACTAAATGTAAATTCTTAGATAAATTAGCAAAATTCGTAAAATAAAAAACGTAAAAAATTATAATTTCACCACATTTTCTAATTTAACTTCGTGATGCCAGACAGATGACAAAATAAAATGCCCTTTGCAACTTTCAGAATATGTTTTTTTCATGCCCTAAGGGGTCCAATCGTCAGGGGGGATAGAAATAACATCTCTTTCATTATGTGCCATGTCATTTTTTTAACAATAGATGCAATCGAGCGAAGTTTTGACCTATACAGAAAGCATTCAGAAAATACAATTAAAGAAAAATCCCTCTAAATATTCATTACAAAAACCGAAACTGGAAGGAAGATCGAATAAAAAAAAAGTTGTTGAAATTTAGCTTTTGTAGCTGTATAATTATAATATACGAAAATTATTGCCCTAATTAATTCAAACATATTTTATAAATAACCTCGCAATAATTACAGTTTTTAATTGTTATCAGTCGCTTGCTTTCCTTTTACACGTTTATCCTTTAGTTTTTCGGGTTTTTATCGTATCTGCGGGTAGCTGTTATTACTTAAAGACAAAATGTAATCCTACTGACATTTTTCTCTACCTTTCTGAGCCTTTGAAAGAGAGCGACAGCCTACACAAAAACTTATCCTTCAAGGATATAAATGTCCTGTTTTTGGCACCGCCAATTACGGTGGCTTTGGCTTGTGATGGAGAATGGGAACGCGGTCACAGTCGAGAATCTTTTTATGGAAAGACTGAGGGCCGTATTTTCAAACTGACATCTTCGAAGAAGAAGCTCGTCGTGGCTGAAATGGTATTATTGTGCCGCGAAGCAGCTCTTCGTCCCGAAGACGAAGGTGATCTGAAGGTGGAAATTATTGGAAACGAAGAGGAAGTCTTGACCTCCTTTTCGCTAACCTCTTCGTATATTTTTTTTTTTTTTTTTTTTGTAAAATTAAAAGAGAACCGCATAACTAATGTAAGTATTGGAACGTATAACATATGCCAAAAATTTTAGTGATCCATTTTTTTCAGTACTTCAATGCATATATGGTCTTTTACATTCTTGTAAAAGACTGTCTTTGTACTTAAAAGGCCTTACGTTCCCAAGTTCCTGGCTGCTGGGTGTGTACGAACTTCACAGCAGTAACAGAATCGTCTTTCACCTTCGCTAGGATTATATTATGATCAGCACAATGTATTTTAGTTCGGCAAAACAACCATTGCCAGATAAATAAAGATGAAAGGAAGCACAGATTAAAGAACTTTTCGAAACTATTTCCAACCAATCAGTTTCAGGGAATGGTCGTGACGTAATCAGTAGGTGGGCTTAGCTGTAAAGCCAGCTGGACCAAGACCACCGAGATAGGAGGCCTGTTCGATGTTTTTGTGACGTAAGCAAGGGTGGTCCGAGCTGCTAGCACTGACTACGCTGCCAGACGAAAGAAATGTAAACAAACCCTTGACAAAATCTATCATTTTTGGTCGGCCAGTTATTAATTTACTTATTTTCTCGTCTACACTGATTAGTGTACACCAAATAATACTTACTCTAAAAGACAAGTTATAAGATTAAAATGCTGAACCAAAATAATTTGTTTAGTTACAATACAGTGTCTATTAAAGAATAAACAGCAGTGCATAGATTTACATCACTAAAAAACATGGTTCTTTCCACTATATGTGAATGAAATAATTCTCTCTTACATACAGTCATTATTTGGTATTTAAATTTTTTAACTTTCTCTTTGGCTACAAGTTTTTTCTTGAACAATTAATCAATGAAACGTCAGTAGAAACCCATAGTTAATTTTTCTATGTTTTTCTGTACTATAACCTTCATTACTTATTGAGCAGGTTATCTATTACTTACCCTTCGACATTTAAACGTTTAAATTTATGATTGTCGACCAAATGTAAAATTTTTATATTTAAATCCTGAATAAAAGAGGTGCTTTATTCCAATAGTTAGTAAAGCTTGAACGATATTTCATTGGATATTTGTAAAACTAAATGAACATTTTGTTTCTCAAAGGTGTAGGGAGTAATACTTTTAATGATAGTTTATATGAATGTTTATTGAATAAACATCTATATCATGAAGTTTTTCAAAGGGCTGAATGGTGCATAATGCATTTCGTTTTCAAAATTATTGGCATCAAAGGAGAACTGAGGTAACTTCATTGTTTTATTTATATCTTTCTGGTCAAGCCAATTATTTCTGATATATTTTAACAATTTTACTGAAACATACACGAAAAAGGGCATTTGTTACTCTGAAATGGGTGAGGATACACTATAGATAGCTGTGGAATGCTGGGAAAATAGGACATTGCTTTCCCAATGATAGCATTGCATTATGATATTACAATGCAAAACACTGTAAAAATGATTTTTTCTAAGCCTATAATTACTTTCTACAGTGTGCAGTGCAGAACACCAGCTTTTATGCTTTAATAGGGAATTTGTGCAACTTACGTGAATTAGACTTTACCTGTTCAACATAAAGTAAAATGCACCTGTCGCAGCTTCACTATAGCCAAAGGCTGAACCAACAACATTTTTGTCTTTATAATGAAAATATGGTATTAAGTAATTGAGTTTCATCCACCATCAGTATTTTGTCATTGGGTAGTAATGATTTACATTTACTCTTGATGGACATAAGAAAATTTGAGTCCTTTTGTTATGGTGTTGGGCAGACCTGTATGAAAAAACACTCTCCTGATGGTACAGTAATTTTGAGGGGAACAATTATAGGTATAACAAAAACACAATATTACCAGCTCTGATGAATAATCAAATTTATTCAGTCATTAAGTAGAGCTAAAATTATTGCCAAAAATGAAATAACTAGTTTTATAACAACAATGCAATATATATTGCAGTGTTAGAAATACATTCAGCGGTGTCAGCTCTTTGGAGTTACTGAATATCTGCTTAATGATATTTGTATCATGAACATCTGTAGGAATCTTGAGATCTCGTAGTAACTACTCCAGTGACATGAAAAATGCATGTGCTGTAAAGTTAGGCTTAACTGTAGGTAGGGCATTGTGGCATAAGTATGGTATTTCATTAATCTGTAAGAAGTTTTACCTGTGGAAGAGGAAAGATGGTCTTTTAATATTTTTATGGGCATATATGAGCACTGAAACCTAGAAATGCAATGAGAATAGGTTAGGTTAGGTTAGTGAAATTTCTAATGTAGGCTCCTGTTTTGAACCTGTAACCCTTAGAATACTATGCCAGTCTACTTTTTTTCACCTTAACCCATCTAAGCCCAAATGGTTTGTACCATGCCTTTGACTATTGTCAATGGAAACTTGCCTATTTCCCCACCACTATACTGTACTAGGTTGTGATGAACCTTTAACTTATACGTCTGCGCTAATGTAACTCTTGAGTACCTTGTCTGAAGGTTCTATCACACAGATAGGTATCATGTTTGCAACCTTCTTACCTGACACAGGCCCTTGCCACAATAGTTGCAATAATGCTCATTACCATATATAGGCTACAGCATGCTTTAAATTTCTTCTGGGGTTTCTATACACTTGCAGTACTTAAGTTTACCCTTCTTGGGTTTACTTGTTTGATAAGTTTGCCCTTTCTTTGCTTGTTGGTAACTTTTTATATGCTGCTTGCCTTGCCTGACTTCTGCTACCATTATTAGTCTTGCCTATTATGACATTTAAATTTTTTTTTCCAAAGCTTTATAAGTCCTGAGCTACACTGGGTGGTTGGCATAGGCTACACTGGGAGCTCTTTGACTTAGGCTAGCCTAGCCTATACCTATTCGACTCTGTTATGCACTGATTGACATGAATTCCTGTTAAAATTCAATGTAGGCTAAACCAGTCTTTCTTTATATTGCATCTGACCTTGTTGTTCACAACTCCCAAGATGGAATAAGATAAGGTGAGTTACCGGGCATGGTGCCGGGAGCTCAGCTGTGCTCTGTGACGTCACCTGGAGACTCCTGAGTGCATGACGCTGTCTCCTGTAGCTATGATCTGGACCATCAGCCTTATTTCTAAAATACAAATACATATGACAGGGAATATAATAACAATGGAAATAAAAATTTACGCATGACATAAGCTTTATTCCTAACATTTCATTGGAAATCTTATTGCAATTAACTCTCTCTCTCTCTCTCTCTCTCTCTCTCTCTCTCTCTCTCTCTCTTTTCAATCAAGAGATTTTCCAAGACTACTCTGAACAATTTGTTTTCATCTAATTATACCTTTTCTATGGGATTTCTGCTTTCTGTCTCTTATTTCAATCAAATAAATTGTCAATATTACTGAGCAATATTTTTTATCTTTTTCACACCTTTGCTACGAAATTTTCCTTCTTAGAGTTTAATATTTTTATTCTAAAATGAAGCCTACTAATAAAAAGCTCATTACCTCCTCCGGAACATCAATATTGGTGGCCTTGAATAAGTCAGTAAGATTTGAAACTGCTTCGACTCCTGGTTTTAGAGCATCACCATGGAAAATTTTGAATAAATCTTCCATTTCTCACAGATTTTCTCTAAAATGATTAGGGGGTCTATATAATACCTTTCTCTTTACATATGATATCCAGTCCTCGCCTGTTTCGTCTACATCAGCTGAGCTTAATGATGTATACTTATTTCTAAATTTAAAAGCTACGAACCCTCCCGAATAACTTAAGGACTCATTTCCTATCAGGGCTTCTGGTTCTATCTCTATTAAATTTTCTACTTGATATTCCTGAGTCTCAGTCTCATTGTTAACAGGGAGAAGGTGCTTCGTGAGACACGCAGAGATACATAACTAGGAATCTAGATCATTGGGAGCAACCGTAGTCTATATTTAAATTCCAAAGGTGATCATGACAATGACCAATTTGTCGTATGAAAGAAAAGAGATGTTCGACTGTGACTTGACTTAGCCGAACTGTCAACAAGCACTCTAATCCATAAAGTTCATGCAACATGTTATACAATCCTTTTACTGATTTAGATGAAATAATAACGCCGTTCTGGAATGGAGACATTTTGTCTTTCACTTTAGCATTACTAGCAAAATCAATCATTTGATCTAGTATTTCAACTTGATGTGGACTGTTCGAGAAAGCATCTCTACCTTTCTTTACCATATCATATTTCATGCACGGGTTCATCAAGTCAGATCCCTTTTCATCGCTCTGGCACTTCGATTTGGTAAAAATATAAACGCATATGCGTCAGTAACTTGTATATATATATATATATATATATATATATATATATATATATATATATATATATATTATATATATACAAGTTACTGAAGCATTTGCGTTTATATTTTCACCAAATCGAAATGCCAGAGCGATGAAAAGTGTGTATATATATATATATATATATATATATATATATATATATATATATATATATATATATTATGTATATATATATATATATATATATATATATATATATACATATATATACATATATATATATATATACATAATATATATAATATATATATATATATATATACATATATATATATATATATATATATATATATATATATATATATTACTTATAAACATACATACATTTTTCGTAGTTTATCCATATGAAATCAGGATGTATTTCGAAGCAACTACACCTTTTTAATATAATTTAAAGCTCACGAAATAGTATTTAAGCACACGAAAACATTTTTGCAAAATTTTCTCTCTCTCTCTCCATCCGATCAACCGAGACATTCTTCCGATCGTGGCTAAAGATTTACTTGCATGAGAAATATAATTGATATATTCATATGATCTCTTAATTTTCTAAGTGAGCTTATTCATATACAGTCGCTTAGTTGACCAAAATGCTACATGAAACATACATATGCCTAGTAAAAAAACTAAAGTGACGATATATTAGTGATCGGCTTACCTGAAGCAAAAGTAATATTATTATAAAGATTTTGTGTCGGTATGGCATCTTCTTTTAGATTTCGGACAGTCTTAGGGCAGTAATTGAGCAATTCGTGCCTAAGGTTTCTGGCAAAATCATTGGGTTGTAAATGTAACGAACAAATTCGCGCATTTTGGCATTGATACCATCACTTCTGCATCTTTTGGGAAACTGTAAAATCTAATTTTTACTTCCTTCAGTTATATTGGCCTTATAAGAATTGAAGCACCCATATATGGCACATATTACCATGATAAATCTGTCCTCGCAAATGAAAACATAAACATTTGTGAAAAAACGCGGGATATTTCCCGCCTATGTGTCGCCTGGCTGAAAACTCCAAGTCTCCAGGTGACGTCCTGCGCATGAGCGTTGAAAACGGGACCTCTAGGTAAATCACCTTATCTTATTCCATCTTGACAACTCCTACCTAAAATGCAGACTGTATTTATATACTGCAGTCGAAAGTCATCCAGAGAGATAAGTCAAATAGGTAGTAACTGTTGCAGTGAACTTATTGCCGAGTTTATCTGCTTACCACAGTAACTTCCTCCAAAAAAGGACACTAGATGTACCCATGGCTTGCTGCCTCATGATGCCATATAAGTTTTATGTTCCAGTACATAAATAAAACAATGGAACCACGAAAACACCCCGTATCCAAGTGATGTAAGGGAAGGAAGATCGAGAGTCGGGAGTGAATCGCCAGTCACTCGCCTCGGAGAGTCGGACCACCAGGGTCGACGTCAT
>NC_061089.1:39523123-39525623 GCF_015104395.2 Macrobrachium nipponense | reverse complement strand
ATTCTTATATCTTTTCCTCAGTGTATCGTGGGATTAATATTAGATCACTAAATCTTTTAGGTCTTTTTTTGGCAGTGCTCGTTAAATTAGACTCTTTTGGGGGAATTAGGATAATGTGAAAGTGTCCGTTATCTCGACCAGAGAGAGAGAGAGAGAGAGAGAGAGAGGAGAGAGAGAGAGAGAGAAAGGGACTGCTTAACGACGTGGCCATAAACTTCATCCAATGCCTGAACTCGACAAACAAATCCAGTTCCTACCAAAGTTTGAAAAACTTCCTGATATCGGCAAATTTACAGCAAAATCTGAAATTCATTGTTATTGCAACTAGAGTTTATTGCTTGCACAAATTTTAGCGCCCTTCTTGACCAAAGAACGCCCATTATTATTATTATTATTATTATTATTATTATTATTATTATTATTATTATTATTATTATTATTATTATTATTATTATTACTTATACGTTGTTGTTGTTGATTTAGATGGACAAATTTATCGATGTGAAAAAATGCTGATTATGTTTTAAGATTTATAGACAGCCATTTAAATTCAAAATTACCTACTCTGATCCTTAGTTCTTCTGACATATTGTCATTGACAATCGATATCATAATAATTTTTGATTGAGATAATTTATTTGTGCATCAAATTCTAATTTTCTTTGTTTATATATGTGGTATATATAAAGGTTGCATAAAGGAATATAAATCTTTAAGGCGCGTCAGAAGAACTATGGTAATATATAAAGAGAAGACAATCGTTTCATGGTCTCGTTCGTTCATTCAATCGATGAAAGCTCATCCTCTCTTGTTTTCATGATTATAGCGAACGATTGAGAGCATAATTCCCAAGTGCCTCAGAAAAGCTGATAAAAAGTCTGTATGCGATTTTCCTTTATTACTTCCCAAGTAAGCACCCTATAATTCCCGATTGAACGACACCGAGCACATAAAATTCCTACTGACGTCGGATACATAACAATAAAAGATCTGTCGTGAAGACGCTTTCAGACGCCTCAAACAACAAGCAACCCATTGAGTCAAAATCAAGCATATAAATCGTCTGGAAATAAATGTCTCGCATCTTGTGATTCCATGAACCTGAATACATAACCGGGAATGGGTTCAGATGCATAACGGTAAGTAGAAGTTCGTTCACTAGTACTTTGCCTGATACCCAAAGCGAAAATAACCCGTTATCTAAAGGGTTTTCATTTCATCTCGGTTGTGACTACTCCATGACCGTTTCATAAAGCTGTCATACCTCTGAGGGACATCCGTTTGTAGTAACCTTGTCACTATTTAGAGCAATTGTTAATTACAATGCTGGTCAGACAAACCTCATTAGGCTTTTACGAAAATCTTATTTCGTACCAAGTCGTTTTACACGAGATCAAATCCAGTCAAATTAAGAGTCAGAAACTAATTTAACAGACTGCTTTGATTTAATAACATAATCAGCACTACTAATTTGTTTAAATGTTGGTATAATTAACAGACTCGATTATTCATATGAAATGCCTATACCAGAATATAAATACTGGAATTTGATGTAAGTTAATATTATTGGTGCTGGCAAAAGAAAAATATTCTCCCATAGAAACTGAAAACACCAGAAAATTTTATTATTCATATTTATTCATCTTTTATTTTCATCAATAGCCGAAAGAAACTAAACTGGGATGCTGATCATCTACTCTCCTATCATCAAACATACCAAACTGCAGCCTTCGAGCCGCAGTAGTTTTTATATTATTTAAGGTTAAAGTTAGCCAAGATCGTGCGTCTGACACCGCTATAGGTGCCAACAACACAGGCCACCACCGGCCCGTGGCTGAAAGTTACATGGGCCGCAGCTGAGAGTTTCATGGGCCGTGGCTGTGAGTTTCATACAACATTGTACGCTGTGCAGAAAACTGAATTTTTAACCTCTTCTTCTGATTCGAGGAATTCAATTGAGTAGGTAGAATGCGCATTTCATTCCTACACAAACCATCACAAAAAACGTCCAGTCTGTAGAGTTTGTCTAGAGTCGTTTTATTTCTTCTAATCAAGTCAGAAGAGATTATAGTGATCATGAGGATGATGATGATGATGATGATGAGTCGTCATAGTGATTGTAGTGGTAGTGATGATCAGTAGCAGTATCTGATCATTCGTGTCATTTCTTGGAAAAACTATAAAAGCAATTTAAAGAAAACAAAATGTGCAGAAGACCTTTTTTCTTTCATCTAGTCCGTTTATTGGTGTTCTCAGTTATTTTCAGTTTTCGAGATTAACAGTGTACAATTTATTATTGAAATTACCGTCACAGAGGCAAGACCTGTTTCTCGCTTATCGCTATCTTTGATTGCAGTGTCCGGAGGTCGTGGCTGACTATTCCCATGAAATGGATATCAACAAAAATAACTCGTCGATGTAGCAACTCGTACCAAGCACAAAGGAGATATAACTGTTTTCCCAGGGAGGTACTTTTCGGTCAAAAATCCTGAATTATGTT
>NC_061089.1:39510623-39518123 GCF_015104395.2 Macrobrachium nipponense | reverse complement strand
GCGCAGTAATATCTGGATAAAAGGGACAGTCACCACAGTAATACCTAGAAAAAGCGACAGACAGTACAATAATACCTTGCTAAAGGAGACAGACAGAACAGTAATACCTTGTTAAAGGGGACACAGGGCACAGTGCTTCCTGGACAAAAGAGATAGACAGCACACTAGTACCTGGTTAAAGGGGACAGACAGCACAATAATACCTGGATAAACGGAACTGTCACCATAGTAACACCAGGATAAAAGGAAGTCACCACATTAATACCTGGACAAAAGGGAGACACAACACAGTAATATCTGGATGAAAGGGATAGTCACCACAGTGATATCTGGATAAAAGGAAACAGTATAGTATAACATGGTTAAAGGGGACAGTCAGCACAGTAATACCTGGATAAAAGGGATAATAACTACATTAATACCTGGATAAAAGGGACAGTCACCACAGTAATAACTGGATATAAGGGACAGGAGAGAACAGTAATAAGTGGATAAAAAGGCCAGTCGCTATAGTAATAACTGTCAGTTCACCCATGACTTTTCTAAGGGTCAACGTTTGCATGTCACCACAAACCCGCCCCCCCCCCCCCCCTCTCTTTCCTCTCCTCCCTACACCTTCCACCTACTCCTTCCCTCTGGGTGAACTGACAGGTATTACTATAGACTGGCCTTTTTATCCACTTATTACCGTTCTCTCCTGTCCCTTATATCCAGTTATTACTGTGGTGACTGTCCCTTTTATCCAGGTATTAAAGTAGTTATTATCCCTTTTATCCAGGTATTACTGTGCTGACTGTCCCCTTTAACCATGTTATACTATACCGTTTCCTTTTATCCAGATATCACTGTGGTGACTATCCCTTTCATCCAGATAGTACTGTGTTGTGTCTCCCTTTTCTCCAGGTATTAATTTGGTGACTTCCTTTTATCCTGGTGTTACTATGGTGACAGTTCCGTTTATACACACACACACGCACACACACACACACACACACACACACACACACACACATATATAATATATATATATATATATATATAATATATATATATTATATATATATATATCTAATTGCACCAGGAAGTACTGTTTATCAAAAATGAAGAGTTTCATTCTGACTTCTGTATTTATTATGTTAAACAAAATTATTTTTTACTTTTGTATTTGACCAACTGAAAGTATGAAGGTTACTGCAGTCTACAGGGGGAAACAAAAGTAATGGTTTTAATTGGCGTAACTGACAAATGATAATTAAAATTAATATCCTAGTACCCTCATAATTAAAGTGATGAGTCGTTAGCAAATGTTCATTGTGATATTAGAAGTGCATAAAGGAGAGAGGTTATAACCCAGTTAATATGAACGCTTCATGGCGGCCTTTCACGCGGTTTAGGGGGATGAGGAGATCATTGGAACCATAAAAAGAAGGTTTATGAGGAGGATGCTGCTCATAAAAACAAAATTACTTCACTTTAAGTTAAGTGTAAATTGCTCCGTGAGGCGAGATTCTATTCATATGAGAATAAAAATGTGTTACTAATTGTGTTATTATTATATTTTTATAAATGCTCTGGATAAGGCTTTTATATTCATATACCGTTAGTCAGAGATTACGAATTCAGGATTCAAATCACAACCACATAAAGGTTGAGTTATAAACTATTTCAATAACTAAAGCTTCAGTTCTTCACTTTCCACAGAATTTCAAGAGGGATTGAGACAGTGAAAAAAAGAATAAATTAATACACAAAAAATTGAAAATAAAAATTTTAAAGGTATTAGATTGTAATTGGTGCAAAAGACTGCAAGAGATTTTGTTGACGCATGCACAGTCGGTTGCTTATAAAAAGATTCTGTTGATGCATGCACGATCAATTGCTGATAAAAAGAGATTCTGATGACTTATGCGCAGTCGGTTGCTAATAAAAAAAAAAGATTCTGTTGACGCATGCACAATCAGTTGCTGATAAAAAAAAGATTCTGTTGATGTAGATGCAGTCGGCTGCTGATAAAAACATTCTGTTGACGCTTGTGCAGTCAGTTGCTGATAAAGAGGGATTCTGTTGACGCATGCACAATCAATTACTGATAAAAAGAGAGTCAGTTGACGCATGCGCAATCAATTGCTGATAAAGAGAGATTCTGTTGACACATGCATAATCAATTGCTGATTGAAAAATATTCTGTTGACGCAAACGTGGTCAGTTGCTAATAAAAAGATATTCTGTTGACACTTGAGCAGTCAGTTGCTGTTAAAAAAAGGGGTGTATTATTTGCGAAACTGAGCGAAATATTTAACCGCCTGGACGTTCCATAATACATTCATCCTCGTAGTAATGTTAGTGCTATTACTTGATTGAAACTATTGATATGTTGTGAAACTTGCTACGTGAATTGCTTAAGTGTAGATGATGACTTCCACAAATTTCCCCATTTACATTGATTTTTCTGAATGTATATGAGTAACTCTACTACAGAAAACTATCTCATGCTTCTGTATACCTTATGGTTAAGTCCACGCTTTAGTAAAGTCCATGCTTTAGTAAATGTAAAATACCTTAATATGAATTTTTACGACGTTTTATTTGAATATACTCCAAGGATTTTTTTTTCTGTATAACATCTACTCTAGCCTTTCTTTGTTATATAGTTTTTGTATTGGGGATTTAACATAATTTAAAGAAAACCACTGTGGATTTGCTGGTAAGTATTATAATTTAAAAAGAACGTAATAGAATTTTGTAAGGAACATAAGTCATGTTATTAGCGCACATGATTATTGTGGATTCAAAAATACTTGGTTTATATAAGTATGATGCAACATATTTTTCGCTTGTAATCAGAGTTCTGGAAATTATTTGTCCTGATGCAAACTCAAAGAAAAGCTAATCCTAATTGCCGCTGTAACCATATTTTTTGTACCAAAAACACAGCGCAATTAGCCAGGCGAATAATAATAATAAAAAAACAATGCTAATGGAAAATTTGGACCCAGAATAGGCCTAATATAATATTTTACTTGCAGATTATAAAGGCAATAATATTGTTAAACAGCACCACCTGGTAGCACGTTTCGAAAGCCAGGTAATTATAGAGCATTGATTTAATAATTGCAAGGAACAAAGAGGATTCCCTTTGCATCTATGCTTTCATGATTTGTTAAATCAATGTAAATATATGTGGAATGATAATTAATTTTGCTCAAAGCTTGTTGTGTAAAGCATAATCGATGGAACACGAAATCAATATTTCCAAGATTTGTTGTAATTTATAAAATCACACAGACATAAAAATTAATACAGCCTAGTTAATTCTCCGGCATATCTTTTTATCAAGAGGTAATAAAAAGTATTTACCCTTTATTTCTGAAACGAATTTACTAAAAGAACTTTTGTTCTAATATTCAGATATGAAATTCCTATATTTGTTATCAACATGAAAAGAATATTAGATAGTAGAAGAATTTATGAGATGAAAACGTTTCATGGCTACACATCACCCCTGATTTATCGGCTGTCGGTTTGGCGGAAATCATCTCACCCAAAAAAAAAAAATTACTTGTCATCTCCAAGCATTCGACCAAAGGATGACGAATAGTTAACCTCATTCAATATTCTCTCTATCATGTAACCCGC
The DNA here is from genome assembly GCF_015104395.2 of Macrobrachium nipponense. Classification (NCBI taxonomy): domain Eukaryota; kingdom Metazoa; phylum Arthropoda; class Malacostraca; order Decapoda; family Palaemonidae; genus Macrobrachium; species Macrobrachium nipponense. The sequence continues at coordinate 39,514,487 of NC_061089.1, read as the reverse complement.
GACTTTTCCCCGGCGGCTGGGTAAGTCAGCACCTGACTAGGCAGACATGGGCTTCCATTTGTTCCAACACTAACGAATTTAAATGAGAGAGAGAGAGAGAGAGAGAGAGAGAGAGAGAGAAGAGAGAGTCAATTTTATGCATCTGTATATTTGCATTTTCTAAGGTACAAAATTAAATTCTGATAAAAAAAAAAAAATCCTTCGTCGGTTTCATGTGTGCCAAAGCAGTCGGTGATCGATAGAAGTATTGAAAACCGATTTTGTTTAACCGTTATCCAGCAAATCGCAGACCTCAGAATGTTTACCAACAAACGACCTGGAAACAGGAACTCAGCCTATTCATAGCATTCCTCGTAATCCATAGAAGGTGAATGGTTTCCCTTCACATGAACAGTTCATTTCGTAATGGCTGAATAACACTCACATTTTCTTTTACATGTAATCGTCTGGATTCCCTTTTCATCTGTCTATCTATATACCCAAATTCTGACTAAATAGCGAGATAACTCGAAAGTTACCATAGTTATTTCTATATTTGTTAGATTCACGTTTCACATCTACGTAACCCGTTTTAGTTCTTGGTTAAAAAGGTTTACCTTCGAAGGAATTAAAATCGAACAAGTACAACTTCAGTCAGGGAAACATCACTTCTCCCGAAACGGGTGTCGCTCTTTATCAGGTTTATTCTTCCCAATCTTCTCGAGTAGTCCTTGATGTGGAGGGAAGTTTTAAATCCCCCTTTTAAAAGTGGGACTCACTTTTCTCAGCTTTCGAGATAAGCCTTCCATTTTGGGTTTGAATTTCGCATTCCTATCCAGTCATAATCCTATTTTTGTTTAACGGACCTGATAAAACAGATTAGATTTCTCTATACGTATATATGAGTTAATCTACTACAAAAAGCCATTCTCATACTTTTTTAGTAAATGCAAAATACCTTACGAAGATATGCGAGTGGAATTTGTATGCCGGTTTAATCAACTATACTCCTAGCATTTCTTTTACCTATAACATCCACTCTAGCCTTTCTAATCCGATTAGGTACCAGAAACAAATTAATATACGTTCTTTCAGTGGTATCTATATATATATATATATATATATATATATATATATATATTGCATACATACATACATATATGCGTGTGTGCGAAGTCAAAATTATTATAAAATATTTCATTTATCTATTTTTGTTAACCGAGATCTAAGGAACAATATCAATAAGGTTAAGTGAAAATTTCGAATGAGTGACTGTTTAATCATGAGACATGTTTATGTGTCACACATACACACACACAGACAATGGGTTTTGGCCTATATATGTCTAAACATCAGTAATTTCCATTTAATATTTCTAAGAAGAAAACGTCATCATATTTCTCCCTTATTCGTCATAATCTATTGAAGTAATCTTGATCCAATCCACTGGAGTTATAACCAGGCAATATGAGGATAAATTAGATGATAATATTATTATCCAAAGCAAGAGACTCTGTCCTCATAAACGTAATTAGTTTTATAAATCATGTGCTTACTTAATTATTAATAAAATGCTGAAATTCCCCAGACGTTTAAAGTTTGCCTCCATCATATTTTGATTTTTTCCCTGTGAAATAAAAAGGGCATTTCTCTTGTGATATCTCGCACGACAACATTTTCGAAAATGTCAAAAAAATTTATCAAAGTGCCCTTGTCAAATAAACCACTCTAATTTACTGCAGTATCTATCTGTGATATACAGAATATCATGAAACTAGATTGACCTCTCTCTCTCTCTCTCTCTCTCTCTCTCTCTCTCTCTCTCTCTCTCTCTCTCAAATACACACACACACGTTGCTGCAGTTTAAATATTCCGTTTGAATAGACGAATCGTGAAGATATGCATGCAATACCAAGATAATTTGGGTGCCAAAAATAGCAAAAGAAAGTAATGAATGTCAACAGAGATAGAAATACGAAGTAACTGATGTTTGGATTCATTTTACGATAAAAAGCAGTTTAAGAAAAGAACATGAAGCACAAAAAGTAGTGGAATACTTGATACGATTCTGGAGAGTTTACTAGAAGTGAAAAAAAGTTCAAAACAATGAAAGTTTTTTTTATATAAGATGAAGAGGGTAAAGATAGTAAGAAGTGGCTGATCAGTAAATTGAGGGAAACAAGTTTCTATAAAATGGTTTTAATGTTTAATTTTTTTCTGCACAGGGTTTCGTCGATGCAGCCTTTGCGGGATGACAGTGGGAGTAAGTTGATGGTTATGTGCATACACGCACAAACATGCACACAAGCTCACACACACACATAAAAACAAATATATATATATATATATATATATATATATATATATATATATGTATATTCATTTATATATTTGTATATATACATATACATATTTCTGACTCACCACGGGACCGAACCCGGTCTATCGAGTGAGGCTCCCCTGGACCCTCCCTCGAAAGACTGGGGTTTGGTCCCGTGTGATTCAGAAATTCACATATATATATATATATATAAAACATGCAGAGCCAACTTATTTTCATGTGGCAACCAATAAGGCTGATGGGAAAACCATTAGCGAGACACCGCAAGTGTATAAATCCTTTGAAGAAGGGGAGGAGAGCGACGGAGAAGAGGCAAGGGAAAATATGAGAGAGGGGAGAGGTTTTTTCCGGACCTGACAATTGCTGCAGTTTCATAAACATGCCGGAGATATCTGTATAGATCAAGATATTTAGGGATTTTCTAAATTGAGAGTTGCAATAACGAAGATAGACAATGTTCATAGGAACCAAGAATCCTTTTGCGAAGATTACAAATGGTTTAGAAAATATGTACGTAAAGTGCACTTGGGCTATGTACACTTCTTGAATGTAAACAGCCATACACGTAGCCATACACGTGTAATTAAAATTGGTAACGAATACATTAAATGCACAGTATACTTCATTATTACTAGGCAAATGAGTATCTGCATACAATCAAATATGCAACTACACAGATACATATATATAATATATATAGTATATATATATATATATATATATATATATATATATATTATTATTATATATATATATGAAATATTTTGAACCTGTGTCGAGACATTTATATAATACTAGTAGCCCATGAAATCTTATGATTGAATATCAAATTCTATTAAATCATTTATTATTTCCGGAAAATAAACATTTAACTTTAATTTTATGAACATATCGCGAACTCGAAATTCAATTCAGTGTCTTCCTCATTCCACAATTCCTTCTCTACCAAAGAAACAAAGAGAGAGTTAAGGAATTCACGACTTTCAAACATTCAAAACAGCCATTACACTTTGAAAATTCTTGTCTCACCTCTTATTTAATATATAATGATATTTACATATATGTGTAATATATAATATATAGTACATATATATGTAATATATATATACATATATATATATATATATATATATATATATATAAATGCATATATATATATATATATATATATATATATGTGTGTGTGTGTGTGTGTGTGTGTGTGTGTATATATATATATATATATATATATATATATATATATATATATATATATATATATATATACATATATATATATATATATAAAATACTTACTGACCAAACTGCCGTTGCCCAAGTAATCTCTGAATGCCAACCAATAAACTCTCTCTCTCTCTCTCTCTCTCTCTCTCTCTCTCTCTCTCTCTCTCTCTCTCTCTCTCCTGTTAAGATACTTCCTTCAGTTACATTGCACAGCATTTTCTGACATTTTACTTTCATCACTTCTCACCCCTGATTCATATCGAGACGGAACTTGGACTTAAAGGGCATCGGGAGTGTCTCTTTTCATCGCAGCAACCTC
>NC_061089.1:39493123-39505623 GCF_015104395.2 Macrobrachium nipponense | reverse complement strand
AGAAGTGGGCAACATAGAGTAGACTGTAGGAGACTGCAGTGAATATTTCCGAAAGGGTTAAATGTGGCATTGCACTGTTTGCAAAGAAAGTCCTGTTGACTGCAAGAATAAACTCGTCATGGAATCGTTTATGCCTTTGTCTCCCCAGTCTTGCAAAGTGTGAATGATTATATAAAAAAGTCAACAACAAAACCCTTTAAAAGTATATCCGTAAATAACATACAGGACAACTTTCAAATAGAAAAAGAGGAAATAAGAACAAACGGGTTACTCATTGTGACCCTCGCAGAAGGGTGACGCTCAATATATTCGGCCGCTCTAACAACAGGTCATCCATATAGTACTCCATGATTAGAGCAAATCCTCATAAACACAAAGTGTCAGGGAATTTCATAATGTTAGTAACACCATCTATTGACTGGATTTGAAGTTACAGTATTTGCGAAGTTTCTGTTAACGATTTTGTCCTTGTATTTCCGTTCCATAATAGACTTGGAAAAAGAAATTTTGTATTTTCTTTAGTCACGTTATAATCACCTAGCCATGCAGTAAGTGGATTAACTACCTGTGTTTATAGGTTATATTGTTATATCAGTTTTTGTGAAATGTGTTCATCCTTAAGATTTTTAAGTCTTTAAAAATGTATTTGAAATTGTCTTAAGTGCTATTTAATTAAAATTCTTTACGAGTTAAGTTATTAAAATAAGTGTAGTGTTAATCATAAGTGTAGTTAAATTTTCACAAAGTATGTTTCTTTCCTTTTGTTTCAGCTAGGGTAATCCTCGACCCTTGGGGAAACAGTGCATGACCTTAAACAATCCCGGAGCAATTACTGCACTTTTTGAAAATACTTGAACTATTATCACAGGTTCCCGTTGTTACATTGAAGCATACGTTATATAAGTGACTCTGAATCCGAAATTCAAATTGGTGTATTATCTAGCGTATGATAAATGTCATAGAGACCCATGAACAGTGACTTGTGTTATGTACTGTGTTGTAAGGTTTATTTTTCTTGAGCAATTGCTGAGGTATTTATTCGTAACAAGACATTCGGTGATTTATTTTGGGTAATTGATATTAAAAGGGTGTCAGACAGATAAGTTACTTAATTTTTTTGTTTTCGTTATTTATTTCCTTATTTCAATAATCTCTTTAAATTCATAATCCATAGTGGTGTTAATATATTAAATTTTGTAATTAAACATTATTTCTAAATTTCTGAATTTGTTTTACCATACCTAATCACAAATAAGCAGTGCTATCTTTACCAGGGAAAAATGTCTTCGGAATTCCCTGACATTAAGTGGTGTGCTCACCAGGGCTAATTTAAATATTTCCTTGTTAATAGTGGCCTGCGTTACTTTGTGATTGGTTTGGTGATAGTAGATTTTCTATTACAACATATGAAAGTGCAGTTAATTGGTGTGTGGAAATTGTATTTTGAGTGTGTGGGGCATTTTAAGAATTCGGCCGGAAGGTCGCAAGTGGGAGACTTCCGATAGTTAATTAAATGTAAACCGAGTTCTTGAAACAAGTGTCCGGTAACAGTTGTTACGTAAGGGTCCAGCTGACTCTAGAGATATACTGGTTTGATAATTTTAAAGTTATTGTTTTGTACTTTATATTTATTTTTATTAAAACTTTATTGTTAAATCTGGATGCTTGGTGAATGGTTACTGTTGTGTAATGAAAGTGTGTGATTGTCCTTTATTCATAATAATTATTTCTAGTACAATTCAGTTTCTGCTTATTGTCATTGTGTAACAGGTATCTTTAAATGTTTCTTAAATTAAGTTGCTTGTAGGTAATGGTTAAAGACTGGATATTGTAAAATGGAGTCTTATAAATTCTGGAAGGATGAAGGTTTGTCCATGGGACTCTCAGATTGAGCTCTGAAGCTCTTTTGAATTTATTTTAGAGAAGAAAATCAAAGATAGTGATGAGCGTGATAAAAGACATGCTGAAAGAGAAGAACGGGCTCTGAAGATTAAATTCGAAGAAAATGATAAGCAGAGGGCACATGAACTTGAGTTGCAAAAGGTCAGAGGAGCAACATCTAACCCTAGCCATGTGACAGTTGCTGTGGATACTACTAGACCTCTTCCTTTTTGTGATACTGATGATATCACCGCCTACCTAGTAAGGTTTGAAAAGGTAGCAGTTTCTCTCAACTGGGATCGGAACTCTTGGTCAGTTCAGTTAGCATCACTTTTAAGAGGTAAGGCATTAGATATCTACACGTCGCTCTCAGATGACGTTACGAGTGACTATGCATCATTGAAGGAAGCTCTTTTGAAAGGATTCAAGAAGACTAGTGAGTGGTACAGGACAGCATTTAAAACTGCAAAAATGGATTCCAAGAGCACATATGAACAATATTTGAATATATTTCGAAATTTTGACTTGTGGATAAATAGTCTTAGGATAACTAAAGACTACAAAGATTTGAGAAACATTATAGTCTGTGATCAGTTCATGTCTACTTTACCTAAGGAAATGCGTCTTTTCCTTAAGGAGCGTAAACCTAGAACTCCAGAGGATTATTCATCGTTGGCAGACACATATGCTTCAGCACACAAATGTTATCCTAAGGATGAGCAGAAGTCCTTTAGGCACAATGCTAATGTATCTAGTTCCAGTGACAAGATCAGTATGAGTGAGAAACCAGAGAAAACTAATTCGTCACGTCCAGGTAAGATTTCATGTTACGGTTGTGGTCAGAGTGGACATATTTCAAGAAACTGTCCTAACAAGTTACCCAAAAAGAAATCTGAATCTTCTCTTGAGATAGGACAAGTTCTGGATAACACGGGAGTATGTGGACCTATGGTATGTGGAACAGTGAATGGTACTACAGTATCTACAATACTTAGAGATACAGGTTGTACAGGAGTAGTGGTATCAGAGGATTTAATTCCTGATCCTGGAACAAATTGTTCATATTCTACTCTTATTGATTATTTGGGCAGGAAGGACAGATTCCCTATTGTCAAGATTTATTTGAAATGTAGTTTCTTTACAGGTTGGGTTAATGCTGTTCGGGCTCCAATAAAGTACTGTACTGTCTTATTAGGCAATATTCCAGGTGTTCAAGACCATAATTTGTTTCCTCGGAAAAATACCGATTCTTCCATAGAAGTGAATGCAGTAACCAGAGCACAGGTAAAAAGGAGAAATGTTGTACACCCTCTTTCTTTACCAGAACCATTTGATATATCCATTGATCATGAATCTTTTCTTAGAGAACAGCAGAATTGCGAAGTTTTGAAATATGCAAGAGAAATGAGTCGGTCTGGTGATGTCAAATGTTGCAAGAATGGGTTGCAGTACGAGTTCGTGATGAGAAATGGACTTCTCTACAGGAAAATACAGAATTGTAAAAAGCCACAGTTACTAGGAAAAGAACAGTTGGTTGTACCAGTTAAATGCATAAAATTAGTTTTACGCCTTGCACATGATATTCCGGTAAGTGGACATTTTTCTCATAGGAAAACCTTTAATAAGATTAATGGAATTTTCTGGTGGCAAGGTATGACGTCTGACATATATAAATATTGCAAATCTTGTGATGTATGCCAAAAATCTTCTCTTGTTGGAAAAGTAAAGAAGGCTCAGATGGTTAAATTACCAGTGATCTCTACGCCATTTTATAGAGTGGCCATAGACTTAGTGGGCCCGATTTCTCCTCCTAGTGAAGCAGGTCATAGATATATTCTTACCATGGTAGATTATGCTTCAAGCTTCCCAGAGGCAGTAGCTTTGAAGAACATAACTTCTGAAGACATTGCAGAAGCCTTAATATCTATTTTTTCCAGAGTAGGAGTGCCAAAAGAAATTCTTTCTGATAGAGGACCACAATTTCGATCAGAACTTATGTTGCAAGTACACAAGTTATTAGGAGTCAAACCTCTTTTCAGTACCCCATATCACCCTGCTGCGAATGGAAGAATAGAAAGGCAACACCAGATTTTAAAAAGTATATTGAAGAAAATATGCGAGTTAAAACATAATCAGTGGCATCGTTTCCTTCCAGCTGCACTGTTCGCCATGAGGGAAATTCCAAGTGATACAACAGGTTTCTCACCATTTGAGATTTTATATGGCCGTCAAGTGAGAGGTCCCTTGACAATATTGAAGGAACTATGGACAAATTCGGAGATGTCTGCAAAGGAAACTGATCTTTATTCTTTTGTTTTGGAACTACGTGAAAAGTTGTCTGATGTTTCTGATTTGGCTGTTCAGAACATGAATATATCTTTCAGTAAATATAAGTCTTATTTTGATTTGAAGAGTAGTAAGCGCCGATTTAAAGCTGATGATGAAGTGCTTTTGCTTATTCCAGAAAAACAAGGTAAATTGCAGTTCTCATGGAGAGGTCCATACAAGATAATTGATAAGCATGGTCCAGTTGACTACTGGGTAAACGTAGAGGGTAAGAAGAGACTGTATCATATCAATCTTATGAAGAAATATTACCGTAGAGAGAATGTTAATATGTTACATGTAGCAGATGAAGATATGACTGGAATGATAAACACTGTTCATGTTAACAAAGTTGCTGTTATTAATGCTGATGAGGATGATTATCTGAAAATTGAAATTGTGGATACCAATCAGAGTACATGCAACATAAACCCTAATCTTTCAGATGCACAGAAAGATGATCTTCATAACTTATGTCAGAAGTACAAACATGTATTTTCAGATAAACCAGGTAAAACTACTTTACAAGAGCATAATATTAAGATTAAGACTACTGAACCCTTTGTTCGTAAATATTATCCAATCCCAGCTCATTTAACTAAGGATTTCAATGACGAAGTACAAAGTTTGCTTGATCTTGGAATAATAGAGCCCTCATCTTCTAATTATTCATCTCCTGCATTGCTTGTCAAAAAGAAAGAAGGTACCTACAGATTGGTTGTTGATTTTAGAACTTTAAATGCAATTACAGATTTTGATTGTTAGCCCATGCCAAACTTTGAGCAAGATCTACATAAGTTTGCAGATTTTATGTACATTACAGAACTTGATATCTGCAAAGCATATCATCAGATTCCTCTAACACCAGAGAGTCGCAAGTATACAGCCTTTGCAACTAATCTTGGACTAATGCAATATGTAAGATTACCTTTTGGCCTTAGCACAGCTTGTGCGACGTATATTAGATTAATGAGGCAAGTATTGAAAGGTCTTTCTTTCGTAGTTTGCTATTTTGACAATATCTTTATTATTTCCAAAGACTGGAAAATTCATATGGCAGATTTGGAAAAAGTCATATTGCGACTACAAGAAGCGGATAACTGCTAACCAGGAAAGTGTTTCCTCGGTTATAAAGAGATACAATATTTAGGATATGTAATCAACAAAAGGGGTATTTTTTCCTCAACAGGATATAAAATTACAGCTATTTTGGACATGCCGCCTCCCACTACCAAGAAACAGTTACGAAGCTTATTGGATCTGTAAATTTTTATGGTAGATTTATTCCAAATTTGTCAGATAAACTAATTCATCTTACAAAGTTTTTGAAGAAGGGTAGTTCAGAAAAATTTAATTTTGATGAAGATGCATTGTGCAAATTTAATGAACTGAAATCTTGTTTAACTTCTCCTCCGATTCTTCAGGTGCCTGATCTAAATAACATTTTCTGTTTAAGAACTGATGCATCGTCTACCGGTCTAGGAGCAGTTTTGCTGCAGTATATAGACGGTGAACCTTATCCAGTGCATTCGCAAGAAGCAAGAAACTTCTTCCCCCCGAGACTCTATATGCAACTATCGAGCGAGAATGCTTGGCCATAGTATGGGGAATAAAGAAGTTTGAGTACTACTTAATGGGTAGAAAATTCCTCTTGGAAAGTGATCATAAGCCACTCGTGTATTTAGAGACTTCAAAGTCTAGTAATGGAAGACTAATGCGTTGGTCTTTGGCATTACAAGTTTATTCTTTCTCTGTTGTTCATGTGAAGGGTACCAATAATATATTTGCTGATTTGTTAAGTAGAGGTTAAGGTATTTTGTCATGTCTATGAAATTCCATGTTTGTTTATCTTTTATATATAAAAGGCTTAATGGGGGGTTTTGTCAGGGAATTTCATAATGTTAGTAACACCATCTATTGACTGGATTTGAAGTTACAGTATTTGCGAAGTTTCTGTTAACGATTTTGTCCTTGTATTTCCGTTCCATAATAGACTTGGAAAAAGAAATTTTGTATTTTCTTTAGTCACGTTATAATCACCTAGCCATGCAGTAAGTGGATTAACTACCTGTGTTTATAGGTTATATTGTTATATCAGTTTTTGTGAAATGTGTTCATCCTTAAGATTTTTAAGTCTTTAAAAATGTATTTGAAATTGTCTTAAGTGCTATTTAATTAAAATTCTTTACGAGTTAAGTTATTAAAATAAGTGTAGTGTTAATCATAAGTGTAGTTAAATTTTCACAAAGTATGTTTCTTTCCTTTTGTTTCAGCTAGGGTAATCCTCGACCCTTGGGGAAACAGTGCATGACCTTAAACAATCCCGGAGCAATTACTGCACTTTTTTGAAAATACTTGAACTATTATCACAGGTTCCCGTTGTTACATTGAAGCATACGTTATATAAGTGACTCTGAATCCGAAATTCAAATTGGTGTATTATCTAGCGTATGATAAATGTCATAGAGACCCATGAACAGTGACTTGTGTTATGTACTGTGTTGTAAGGTTTATTTTTCTTGAGCAATTGCTGAGGTATTTATTCGTAACAAGACATTCGGTGATTTATTTTGGGTAATTGATATTAAAAGGGTGTCAGACAGATAAGTTACTTAATTTTTTTGTTTTCGTTATTTATTTCCTTATTTCAATAATCTCTTTAAATTCATAATCCATAGTGGTGTTAATATATTAAATTTTGTAATTAAACATTATTTCTAAATTTCTGAATTTGTTTTACCATACCTAATCACAAATAAGCAGTGCTATCTTTACCAGGGAAAAATGTCTTCGGAATTCCCTGACACAAAGATCTCTGTGAATACCATTAGTCATGTCTAGAAAACAAAGTTTCATATTCCAACGTTACCGAAGGTCAGGATCGTAGGCGTGAAATTGAACAGATTACTGAACAGATGAAATCGCTTATGCTGAAAATAGGTCTAGCTTCAATCTGAAATCCGAAAGGAGATATGGGAGTCTCTCAGCGAAGTATTGAGCACAGGGACAACGAGATAAATGCCTCTGGAGACTTACAAAAAACCAAAACAAAATATATGAATATTTGATCAAAATTGAAGGGTGGATAGATAATTATACTAAATTCAACTTGCCTGTCCATCTATCAGAGAGAGAGAGAGAGAGAGAGAGAGAGAGAGAGAGAGAGAATGGGAAGGCATGATTATCTATCTGGCCTTTATGTAAATCAGAGGTAGATTCAAAATTACATTATTTCTTTAACGCACTGTAATAAGAGCAGTTATTAAATGAATTTAAAATAATTCGTGGTGTTCACGTTCTCCTGATAATATTACTTCATGAGAGAAGGAATTTCTGTAGATGGACATGAAGTAGAATGATTCATAAATAATTACCCTGTAATAAATTGAACTGCTTAGTAGCATATGTACACATATTTGTATATCTATTTATATAATAAAATACTATAGGTTTTACCCTTACTATTTTTTTAAATCTCACACTTGAAGGCACAAAAGACGCAGTACTACCAGATTCACTCCACCTTAAGAATAACTTAAACCAAAATGGTATTATGTATAAGGTGCACTGTCTATTAATTTTTCCTTTATATGCAAGTTATTCCTAAGGTATACTTAGGTATTAGGACTTGTGCGCCGCTGGCTGTCTGCTTAAGAAACAGATCAGCGCCTGCCCTATGAGCCAGGAGCACTTAACTATATATATATATATATAATATATCTATATATATATATATATATATATATATAGAAAGATATATATATATATATATATATATATATATATATATATATATGTATATAATAAATATATATATATATTATATCTATATATATATATATTATATATATATATACATACATATATATTGTACCATATATATATATATATATATATATATATATATATATGTGTGTGTGTGTGTGTGTGTGTGTGTGTGTGTGTGTGATGTGTGTACGTATACATACATATATATAATATATATATATATATATGTGTATGTGTGTGTGTATGGTTATATGACTTACTCTATCACTATTAGCCTATTAGGCTTTCTACGCCTATGCACATCCGTGTTATTCCACTAACCAATCAGCATAACGATACCTCTCCAGTCAGAGCAATTGCCACTTCATTCTCCTACACACAAGTCCCATGAGCAAGTTGTCAAAACCCTTACACAAGTTTGACTCATATCTTGCGCGTATTCTTTGTTTAGTGGAGAAATACACAAGGACAGGAGAGGACTTGTATATATAGACATTTGCAATTGCATTTATGGAGGTCTTTTGTATCAGGGTCTACTTTCATGAGTATTCGCTTATGATATCTAATTTAACATCTGTTTCACCCCAACATTATTTAAAACTTTTACCGTTTCTCTTTTATACTTAGTAGTAAAAATGATAAAATTTCCATTTTCATTTAAAGCAGTTGTTGGTCATGCAAATTTCCTTCGGACTTGGAAATTTTTCCAGTGAAAATAAAACTTCAAAACTTCATCATAATTTTCCATAGTGATATGAAGTTTTTCATAAAATTTCATTATTAATAAATTTCTCGTCAGCTGCAAATCATTGAAAACACAGTATAGTACGAACCGGAATATAACCTTCTTTCCAAATGCCTGGTATCGGAATTTCCACTGGAACTGAAATGCTTATACTGATATTGTGAAAACACGCTACACCACTACACTGTTTATCCTGCATCGGAGGTACGCACTATATCTGATGAAGTATGAACATGCAACTGTTTGTCCACACTTTGACACATGAAACAAAGATCTATGAACAAAATGTCGTGGTGGGTGTGAACTGTTTCAGGGTCGAAGGGCAGTAGCCAAGATGGGATCGAAACATCAACATTGCAAACTGAATGCAAGTTTTCTGAACCTAAACGTCTGACATTTTGTTTCCCCAGTTGTTAAATCTTAGTTTAATTATTTGCCGGTCAATATTTTAGAAAATTTTCTCATACAATATTTTCAGTTTTCAAATGCCTTTCTTAACACTTGAAAAAACTGTCGTTTGAAATAGTAGCCCTTCTGATTTCAAGCTTTTAGAATCTACTTATCAATTTTTTTCCTTTTTATAGTTTTGAATAATCTCTATTTAGTAGGAGCTTAAACATCAAATTCAGCTTTTGATCGAAAATGGTTACCCGTCCAAGCGTTGCGAACACAACAGGTTGCTTATGTAAGGCAATATACTTGCAAAAATCTGTGCAAAATGCTTTACAGCTGCAGAACAAACGCTAAGTGTCTACGCATACACAATACACATAATTGTGCATAAATATTTTTATTTAAATTTTCCAAGCTGCAAAATACATAGAATATTGTTGCATAAATATACCTGAAAACCCCTGCAATTATAAATGTACTAACACGTTACTCTTAAACATATTGCTACTAAAAGATGTTCTCTCAATGAATGGCCATTTTCATAATATGAAACAAACATCGTCTGTATAAAAGAACACAAGACCAACACACTTGATTAATGTAATAAATTTTTTTTCCTCCAACTACGGTTGTTGGTTCTGCTAAAAGCATCACTGATTGAATTATGCCCTTATTTCTAGATTAAGGGGGACCTGGTGATTAAGGGCGAACTATTTTTTGGAGAATTCTTGTTCGAACCCTTTTTGTCACCTTGTATATTATTAACATATCTGTTGATCTGCTGAAATCAAATTACTCAAATTAACTTTCTCATAAAGACCGAGCTAGAGAGAGACAGAAAGGTAAATTTATGCATTTATTTGTAAGCTAACTAGATGCTCGTGATTTAGATCCTTTCATACCAGTAATCGGATTAACATACGATTCTTGATCTGCTGCAATCACATTATTCAAATTAATCCTGTCGTAGTGTGACAACACCCGCGCTCCAACATGGCGCAATTCTAAGCGAACGAGAAAAGGATGCAGGAGGGATGAAGCGGTCTCTGTTCCGTTACTCTTGCTTTACACAACATTTTATTTCAGAAAACTTCTCTGGGGCGAAATCATAGGCACATTAAACTGCGATATCGTTACTTTTGCTCGAAAATCTTGCGTAAAGCGTCACGAGAAAATGGTTTGCCACGAAAGTGAAAACAACAGCATTTATCCTTTGTTTCGTTTTCCGTCCCGCGATGTCATTAATTTCTCTCTTCACTTTTGGTATTGGATTCCAGACAGTCCAACAAAATTGTCATCTCACATTTTCCATTCAAAGACTTTTTTTTATGATTCTCAACCGCCTTCGTCAATAGGGGTTTTTGCATCTGGCTTACTATTATTTCCTGTTCTTTATGACAATGTGGGAGGGTCACATTCTTTACTCATTACTTAATTTACCTGGAAAATTGTATTCAATTACTTAGGACAAAGGCTTCAAAATCAAGCAATATTGTTAACATAATCAATTGCCTGAGTTCTCTTAATTTCAATTTAAGCTAAACAATCAGAAAGCGAATATACATACAAACATATATATATATATATAATATATATATATATATATATATTATATATATATATGCATATATATTATATACATCGAGCTACAATGTCCTTTAATATCTAATTCGCTCTACCTCGGAATTAATATATTTTCATATATGCTTAACCGAAGGGGAATTTTTTTCACGATAACAGATTTGCCTGTACCTGGGCGCGAACGCAGGAGACATTCAAATCCAGGCACCTCAGTGAAGCTCTACCACCCCACCACCGCGAGAGGCCCATAAGTTTATGTCGTCTCTCACCCTCAAATACCTCAACGCGCTCAGGTATTCGTTAGTTTGGAGACAACATCAACCCGCCTCGATTCCGGTATCGTTGTAGCGCTTTTTGACAACACGTAGCATTTACATAAGTCATATCACATTACTGTGATTCATATACATACATCGAGCTACAATGTCCTTTCATATCTAATTCGCTCTACCTCGGAATTAATTTATTTTCGTATATGCTTATATATGCTTAACCGAAGGGGAATTTTTTTCATGATAATAGATTTGCCTGTACCTGGGCGCGAACACAGGAGACATTCAAATCCAGGCACGTCAGTGAAGCTCTACCACCCCACCACCACGAGAGGCCCATAAGTTTACGTCGTCTCTCACCCTCAAATACCTCAACGCGCTCAGGTATTTGTTGGTTTGGAGACAGCATCAACCCGCCTCGACTCCGTTAGCGTTGTAGCGCTTTTTGACAACACGTAGCATTTACATAACTCATATCACATTACCGTGATTCATATACATACATCGAGCTACAATGTCCTTTAATATCTAATTCGCTCTACCTCGGAATTAATATATTTTCATATATGCTTAAATATGCTTAACCGAAGGGGAATTTTTTTCACGATAATAGATTTGCCTGTACCTGGGCGCAAACGCAGGAGACATTCAAATCCAGGCACGTCAGTGAAGCTCTACCACCCCACCACCCTCAAAGACCTCAACGCGCTCAGGTATTTGTTGGTTTGGAGACAACATCAACCCGCCTCAACTCCGGTAGCGTTGTAGTGCTTTTTGACAACACGTAGCATTTACATAAGTCATATCACATTACCGTGATTCATATACATACATCAAGCTACAATGTCCTTTAATCTCTAATTCGCTCCACCTCGGAATTAATATATTTTCATATATATTTAACCGAAGGAGAATTTTTTTCACGATAATAGATTTGCCTGCACCTGGGCGCGAATGCAGGAGACATTCAAATCCAGGCACGTCAGTGAAGCTCTACCACCCCACCACGTGCCTGGATTTGAATGTCTCCTGCGTTTCCTCTCAGGTACAGGCAAATCTATTATCGTGAAAAAAATTACCCTTCGGTTAAGCATATATGAATATATATTAATTCCGAGGTAGAGCGATATAGATATTAAAGGACATTGAAGCTCAATGTATGTATATGAATCATGGTAATGTGATATGACTTATGTAAATGCAACGTATTGTCAAAAAGCGCTACAACGCTACCGGAGTCAAGGCGGGTTGAATTTGTCTCCAAACCAACAAATACCTGAGCGCGTTTAGGTATTTGAGGGTGAGAGACGACATAAACGTATGGGCCACTCGTGGTGGTGAGGTGGTAGAGCTTCACTGACGTGCCTGGATGTGAATGTCTCCTGCGTTCGCGCCCAGGTACAGGCAAATCTATTATCGTGAAAAAAATTCCCCCTTCGGTTAAGCATATATGGAAATATATTAATTCCGAGGTAGAGCGAATTAGATATTAAAGGACATTGTAGCTCGATGTATGTATATGAATCACGTTAATG
>NC_061089.1:39455623-39488123 GCF_015104395.2 Macrobrachium nipponense | reverse complement strand
TACATATGAATATATATATATATATATATATATATATATATAGTATATATAGATAGATAGATGAGAGAGAGAGAGAGAGAGAGAGAGAGAGAGAGAGAGAGAGAGAATGTAACTGATAACTGACCTGAGTTTTTTCTTCATATACTAAGTAAGTTTCATTAAGGTCAGTGTTATTCCATCTGATTATTGAAATTCAACTCTGGTGTAGGCGATGTAACCGACATCAGCAATTATTTTTTTCCCTACTTGATAATAGGAAAGTGTTACATATACGATATTTAAACTTTTCATTCAAAGTGGCTTAACTGTTACACCATGCGCAACAAATTTCTTAAATGATATATTATTAATAGCATATATGCTTTACTTTCATGTTATTCTTTAACCAAAACTCTCAATAATTTAAATGGATATTTAAATTATTCAAAACTTTGGAGTCAAATTGGAAAATTTCCAATCTACTCTAAAACTCGTTACTTTTGACCAGATGCAGAAACCTCTTGAGATATGCTAGTCACAAAACCTTCATCTTTGTTTAAGTTGCCAGAGCTATGCATAAGTCTTAGTTAAATGAAGTGCTTTGGCTTTCTCTTCCTCCTCCTCCAGAATAGATCCGAATCAAAGGAATAGCGATTGACCAATGACTTCACCCTCCCTTATTCTCTTGATTTTCTCTCTTGCAGAAAAAGGGTGATTTATCTATATTTTTTCGCAATTAGATTCTTTAATTTTTGGTTTCCCTGCTAAACAAAAAATTAACTCAAACACATAACGCGGGAACTATTGCCTCCTCCCTTTCGTCTTCTCTCTCCATTTTTCTAACGTGAGTAATATTAAGATTGAGAGGAATGACACTTTCGACTGGATTCCTGCTAACGTCGTCACAGCAACTCTTCGCGTACTAACTTCGTGGAAGACAGTTATCCTATCACAGTTACCCAGCTCAGTGACTTTTCCGCTCCTGTTGCTTAAAAATTTCATTCCTGCTACTTTTTATTTTTTTTACTGAGTCCTTTGACCTTCCACCTTTGAAGAGACAATTCATCTCCTTCCCTAAGGAAGTAGAAACTCCCTGTAATTCTCCCTTGTTATATAATGCAGTTCCATTCGCCCACAGGCTACTGTCGAGAATTGAGTTGGGTGCCTCATTAACAGCCAAATGCCTTTATATTCCCTGAAATTCTTAAGCATGGAAGAATATTGAACGAGCGTTTTGTGCATCATAACGAGCACCGTTGACAGCTGTAGTTTTCAGTACGAAATTTTGAAGTTTCTTATGAATTTTACTTCCATTTGATTTCGTTTAATTCTCTAACAGATCCAAAACTTCCGCATGACCACAAAGATCGCTTTGTAGACATCACAAAATACATGTTGCTTTTGTTCAATTAAATGATGTATCATCATCTTCATAATGTAGTCAGAAATGAGAATTGCAAACACTTGACTAGATAAAGAAGACAATCTATAGCAGCGTAACAAAAGAATATATCAAACACAAAATGATGCTACAAGAAACAAGGTGTACAGTTTAACAAATACAGTATCTCAATTAAATGCACGAGGGAGAAAAACTATCATCGACAAATTCACGATGCTAATAGTTTCACAAAGCAACAGAATGCAACCAAATGATCGAGCAACAATACTTCCGTATGATTTGGCAAAGGGAAATGACATCCACACATTTAATTAACTGAAAATGGACAAATAAAAATAACAAAAAAAAAAATTCCCTCAACCACATCAAACAAAATAGGAAAAAAAAAACATAACATGCGCAAAGTAGCAAGGACAGTTTAACAAGGACATGCTGTAATTTGCGCTCAGTAAATTTTTGTCATTGTGACACTGACTGCAAATTAACTCGCTGCCTCTGAGTCCTATTAAGGTAAATTAATTACCCCTGGGAACCAGAATTCATTCGCGATACACGTTTCGGAGACCGCAACGGTTGAAATCTCTAATTTCTCTTCAGAGTTCATTCTTTTTCTTTGCTAAGAGGAGGTCTTTTAATTGCAATTTCTATTTTCAATGTAGAAACACGAGAGCATTATTTGGCGGGTCGAGTGAAGCTCGTGATGAGTTGCTGACAAATAGTAAAAATATTTCAATGTTGGAGAATAAGTGCTAAATGCAGGGTTGTCTGTTATCCAGATGCACAACAGTGGTCATGATAGGAAATGAAATTAAAAATTGTCTAGAGGAAAACTGTTAAAAAAAATACAACAAATAAACTTGGAGGTTATTTGATGCAAACCGTTACTCAAAACTTTCGTGCGTGAAGAAGTGAAAAAAAGAACAAAGAATTCCAGAAAATCTTGTGCTAAGAGTCAATCAAATCATCTCTACATTTTACATGCAGCCTTTCTTCCTGAGAAAGAAATCCCCTCAGAAATGTGTAATTCATTATTTTTACCCAATATGCCTTTACATCTTAGTTCTACATCTTCCATCATTCAATCTTTCTTAAAAGAAACACACGTTATGATACTCCAAAATTTGTCGAGTTCTACAACTCTATCTGCAATACCCATTTTGCGAATTACTAATGTTCTCAGCGCCTTAATATCTGTCGAATAACTTTCTTTTTTCTGCATCCCTTGCAAAAACTCTGTTTAGGCTTTATGGTTGTCGATTAGCCTACTATCACATTTTTACTAACGATTTCATCTTTTCATGCATTTCTCGTTACTTACACCTATTACAACCACACTATTCAGCAACATAAATAATTGCATTTCTCCAATCAACAACACTTTTCTTACTTGCACAGCGCGCACACATTTCCTTGCCTTTTTCTTGGCTACAGCCATATTAATCTTATCCTTCGCATCCTAATGCTCTAATATGTATGTATGTAAGTATGTGTATGTATGTATGTATGTATGTATGTATGTATGTATCAATATACATATGTATATATATAATATATATATACATATGTCTGTATACATATATACACTGATGATGCACAGAGAATTTTGTGTGCGAAACGTTTCTTGGAATAAATTTATCACTTTTACTCCTTGTATCATGGACATCCACTGGAGGTTATTTATATATATATATATATATATATATATATATATATATATATATATATATATATATATATATAAAAGGACTCCTATTGAATAAATTTATTGTATAAATGTGTTATGTTTTTGAGAGAGAGAGAGAGAGAGAGAGAGAGAGAGAGAGAGGATCATTTTAAAAAACATAACACGTTTATACAATATATTTATTCAGGTAAAAGACTCCTTCCTATGAGGATTATTTAGAGGGGATGAGATTATTCCACATAACAAAGCACACTCATAACGTCATGGTATCTCTTTTAATTCCAAAATGTCTTAATTCCCATGAATGGCGAAGGGGTCTTTTGTACAGGAGAGAGCGAATCACAAGTCTGCAAAACGCGATTATTCCTCCAATTTGGATTAACCGGAATTCCTTTATTGCAATTATCCTCAGCACTGTGGTTCTCTCAGGCTATGATCGCGTTATGGTTATTAGAAGGAATCTCTCTCTCTCTCTCTCTCTCTCTCTCTCTCTCTCTCTCTCTCTCTCTCTCTCAACAAAATAAGATGGTTCATTTCTCCCTCTTTTTGTAGAGGGAATTTCTTTCTCTCTCTCTCTCTCTCTCTCTCTCTCTCTCTCTCTCTCTCTCTCTCTCTACTGCCTGTAATATACACCCTGAACATGATTGTAACAATAGCATGAAATATTGTTTACAAAACCCTTATTATTATTGTAATATAATTATCCAGTGACAGTAACAGCAGTTTGAGCAAATGGCCTATATTGTTATGAGTAAGTTTATAACGATTAATGACTAGTCAGCGTTGTTGAAGCACTTCTGATTAATTACAGTATTGTCAATAAATAAATCTAATTTCCTCAGAAGCGAATACACAAGCCAATATAATCATGGAAAATCGTAACGTTTTTGCCTAAATAAATGTAAATAAGGAAGACCGTTTTAGGTTGAAATACTTAGAGAAGACGCTCCCAGACATTCCAAAGGAGAAAGCTTTTCCTCGTTTATTTGACTAAATTCTTATGCGCAATAAAGTGGGTGACGAAAAATATGAATAGACTTTCCTGAGACTTCCCTGGAAAATTATAAGTGAAAAAAAATTTTCTTTTAATAAAAAAAATTATGATTTTCACCCATAGATACATTGATGACGTGATGACGAAGCAACCGAGAAATTTTACAAAGACTGAAATCTTTCTCCAAAAATTTCGTAAGTTTAGGTTTGGTAATAACAGCAGAGAGAGAGAGAGAGAGAGAGAGAGAGAGAGAGAGAGAGAGAGAGAGAATGACGGTGGACTACAAATCCAGATAATCTGCAGAGCAAAAAAAGTTATATTTCTTCTTCGGAGATTACCTCCTAGAAAAAAGAAGGCTATTCTCATGTGTATATATATATGTACGTACATATATATATATATATATATACATATGTGTATGTGCGCAAGTATACATTAATCCACATGTCCCTGGTTAATATAAAAGGCCACTCTGAAAAAGGTTTTAAATACCGAACATAGGTAGGTATGATTTGAAATAAGCACGATTAATTTTGACTAATGAAAATTAGGCTATACAGCGAAATACTTGGGTACTTTCGCCACTTACTGGCGAAATTATATTAGAATAAGAGAGAGGAGAGAGAGAGAGAATCATTAGTTTTCTTATGCAACTCTGACCTAATCCTAGCAACTGGGTGTATATAACTAGCTAACATTTTGATCAATGTCTATGTGGAAAAGACAGATGAAATGAAGAAATTCATGAAATGAAAAGACGTTCGATCAAGCACCCCTTCAGTGGTCATAGAGTCCATATCGGATTACCGGCGACACACCGCAGACGAAATAAGGAGTCGAAAGACGTCAATGGAATCGTTTGGTCTCTAGTTTACCTTCACTGGCAAAGGCTGAGTCTTCCATTGGGAAAATGAAATTTCCAATAGACCGTTGATAACGAAGCAATTTCGAGTCAATGTATGCACTCTCTCTCTCTCTCTCTCTCTCTCTCTCTCTCTCTCTCTCTCTCTAGTGCCTATTGTATACTTTCCCAAATTTATATATCGTAACTCGAATAATTTTGTAAATATGTATTCATAAATATTTACACAACACTGAAACAATTATAATTATGCAAGGCAAAGTAAAATAAATAAATAAAAAAGTGAATATCAACCCTCGTGCAAAGGGGTCCCACACACCCCCACATACTGTTCATTC
The DNA here is from genome assembly GCF_015104395.2 of Macrobrachium nipponense. Lineage (NCBI taxonomy): Eukaryota > Metazoa > Arthropoda > Malacostraca > Decapoda > Palaemonidae > Macrobrachium > Macrobrachium nipponense. The sequence goes on along the minus strand of NC_061089.1, from coordinate 39,482,864 downwards.
AACCTGTGGATATCAATTATTAACGAATAAACCGTATGACTCAGGCCGTATGTGCAGACAACGCAGGTTAACACTGACACTCAAAAATATTGGAGAAATATTCCAAACTTCAACAAATTTCAGAATAATGGCAATTTTGTAATAAAACGTGAAATGAAATTATATCAGAATTGGCCTTATTTTCCACCAAAATAATTTTTCAAACTGCATTTTATTGTTTAAATGAACTCTTCAGTATTAATTCTTCAATCCTACTACAACAATCCATGGTGGGTCAGGGAAAGGCACTATCCATAGGCATATATTATATATATATATATATATATATATATATATATATATATATATATATATATATATATATATATGTGTGTGTGTGTGTGTGTGTGTGTGTTGTGTGTATGTGAGTGCTGCTCGTACGTAATAAATCATTTTAACCAATCAATTATATATATATTATATACACGATATTACATTAATTATATATAGATATAATATATAGAATATATATATATTATATAGTAGATTATATAATAATATATATATACCGTCCCGTCACAAGTAATGATTCTCTTGGACAAGTTGAATTTACCAAATGAGAACTGAAGTAATATTTTACGAGGTTGCTTGAGCTGATTTATTCTCAAATGATACGATTGTATATCATAAGTTATCAGTTAAATATATTTTCAGTATGAATGTTAAAATTATACAGTAAAACCTTTAGGGTTACAAGTAGTAAAGGATATAGTTTGCAACTTTGCTAATAAATCTGAGTTTAAGATCTACTTTGCCTATACCTAAGAGTGCTAAATGCCTTGAAATTCAAAAATATCACTTCTCCATTCTTGAAATGCCTTTGGTTATATAGTAGGCTCTGCGCGTAAATATGTTTCCTTGATAACTGGGGAGTCGGACATAATTGAATATAGAAATTAGGCCAAAGGCCAAGCACTGGGACCTATGAGGTCTTTCAGCGCTGAAACAGAAATTGACGGTAAAAGTATTGAGAGGCGTATCTGGAGGAAATCCTCGCAGTTCCACTATGAACCTTTGTTAGAAGATGGAAAGCAAGATGGAAGAAAGAGAATATGGAAGGAGGTAGAGTAAAGGTAACAAGCGTTTGCAGGTAGGGGGCGAAGGCACGCTGCATAGAACCTTAAGTAATGCCTACAGTGCATTCGCATGAGGTGCACTGACAGCCCTACCCCCACTACAAGGGGGGTTCGGACACGAGCAGATTTGACAGCGAAGGTTAGCGTTGAGCCTACTGCACCATCCTAGTGTAGACTCAAATTTCTGTAATGGAAATTATATCTATACTTAGAAAATAAGACCACTCATGCGGAAGTATTAACGGAAGCCTAATAAAAGAAAATCAATAAAATACGAAATAGAAATGTAACTGCAATCTAATCCCGAATTTAAAATATGTTAGTGTCGTTACTGAAAATAATAACGAAATCATTATATTGTCCGTGTTGCAGTAAACAAATAAACCCCAAACGCTCTGTGACGAATCACTCAGCTCAGAAAAAATGAAGAGATTATCACAAAGAGACCCACATTAAAACATTTAGAATTGTAAATAACAGCCTGGTCTTTTGGAACGAATCCAACTGACTCTGTTCGTATAAAAATCTCCGCTACAAATTCTGATTTTAAAAAATCTTCTCTCTTTTCCCCGCATCACATTTTTAGTTCAGCGGTGAAATTTAGGGTGAGTTGTACTATATTTGAATATTAAAACTAAATTATATCTGAAACGAGAAAGTTCTCATCAATTACTTCTGGTTTAAACTAAAATGTGAAGCAATGTTTAAGAAATAATATAATTTGGTAGCATTCTTATTCCCTCTCTCTGTTACAAGCGCACGCACAATCCATCACACACACACACACACACACATTATATATATATATAATATATAATATATATATATATATATATAATATATATATATATATATATATATATATATATATATACATATATATATATACATAAATATATAAACTGTGTGTGATCCAGACAATATGACTTTCAAATTAATTAAAACTTTGGTCAGCGAACTGACACTTCCAACAAAAAAGAAGCATGTTACGGAAAATACTACAGTACTGGCATGAAGTTCCGAAATTTGCAACACTATTATCGTAGAACCTTCCACGCCGAAAATGAAGGGTTATTTGTGATGGAACATCAACCACAGAAGAAAGATTTCAATCAAAGGATTCCTCGCTGTTTCAAATGGTTTCAAAGGTCAATGACATCTGAAACTTTTAGCATAATATTCTATGGCTCACTGAATCAAGTCAAGGTGAAGTGTATCACGGTTTCTTTAAAGTTTGGTAAATGTTATGGAATTATGTTTATCTGTTACTGGTGTTAGGTAGATTTATGAGGTTATTTGGACACGGGGTGCGGCACTTTGGCATCTTTTGATGTAGTTAGCGAACTCGCTCCTAACAAAACTCATAGGGTTCCGTTGTATATCTGATGTTAAAGTTTAAAACGTACATTTAATTTTCACCACTTTAGACCCTCATACAGAAAATGGCAAGTATGAGATAAGGCCAATACGTACTCTTCCGTTTGGAGGTACAGCGTTATTTCGATTACTTACGTGTAATTAGTACTGTGTGTGTGAGAGAGAGAGAGACCTTACAGACCTTACAGTTCGTTCGGTTGCCAGGTCCCTCAGTGTGAGGCGCCTCTAATGTCTACCAGAGAGTTGCTAGTACATCTTCCGGTATATTTTGCATCTTCCAATCTTGGATGGTCTGGGATGCAGTTTAGATATTTGTCGAGCTTATTCTTAAACACATCTACGCTCACTCCTGATATATTCCTCAGATGAGCTGGCAACGCATTGAATAGACGCTGCATTATCGATGCTGGTGCGTAGTGGATTAATGTCCTGTGTGCTTTCCTTATTTTTCCTGGTATAGTTTTGGGCACTATTAATCTACCTCTGCTTGCTCTTTCTGATATTTTAGTTCCATGATATTTTCTGTTATTCCTTCTATCTGTTTCCATGCCTGAATTATCATGTAGCGTTCTCTTCTCTTTCTAGACTATATAATTTTAAGGAGTTGTAGTCTTTCCCAGTAGTCTAGGTCCTTAACTTCTTCTATTCTAGCTGTAAAGGACCTTTGTACACTCTCTATTTGTGCAATATCCTTTTGATAGTGTGGGTACCATATCATATTGCAATATTCAAGTGGACTACGAACATATGTTTTATAAAGCATAATCATGTGTTTCAGCTTTTCTTGTTTTGAAGTGCCGTAACAACATTCCCATTTTTGCTTTACATTTTGCCAACAGAATTGCTATTTGATCATTGCATAACATGTTCCTATTCATCATCACACCAAGGTCTTTAACTGCTTCCTTATTTGTGATTGCCTCATTATTAGGTCCCCTATATGCATATAGCTTTCCTTCTCTGTCTCCATAATTTATTGATTCAAATTTATCAGAGTTAAATACCATCCTATTTACCTCTGCCCAATCATATACTTTGTTAAGGTCTCTTTGTAGAGCGTTCCTATCTTCATCACAAGTAATTTCTCTACTTATTCTTGTGTCATCAGCGAAACTACTCACTACCGAATCCTTAACATTACTGTCTATGTCTTCAATCATAATAACAAACAATATTGCAGCTAGCACCGTACCTTGTGGCACACCGGATATTACCTTGGTTTCATCCGATTTCTCATCGTTTGCAATAACTATGTTTTTCTGTTGTGTAAAATTCTTTTAACCATCTTCCTACTTTATCTACGATATTGTGTTTTCTAATTTTCTTTGCTAATATATTATGGTCTACTTTGTCAAAAGCTTTTGCAAAGTCTAGATAAACCACATCTGTTTCATTTCCGCTTTTCATATTTTTGAATATGTTCTCAGGGTGGACTAACAGTTGGGTTTGTGTACTTTTTCCGGGTACGAAACCGTGTTGTCCTATATTAAAAAATTATTTTTTATTAAATGTTGCATAATATTTTTCTTCATTACCCTTTCATACACTTTCATAATATGTGATGTTAGACTCACAGGCCTATAATTACTTGCCTCTAGTCTTGATCCACTTTTGAAAGTAGGGGTGATATATGCTAATTTGTGCTCATCATAAATCTTGCCTGTATCTACACTTTGTCTTAATAATATTGCAAGTGGCTTTGCGATAGAATGAACTACTTTCTTTAACAAAATAGCAGGGACTCCATCCGGCCCTGCAGCAGCTCCATTTTTAATTTCATTAATTGCCTGCAAAATATCAGCTTCATTAATTTCTATGTCAGCTAAATATTCACTATTTTCTTCCCTTACTTCTATATCATTATCTTCATTATCTATTCTAGGGGTGAATTCTCTCTATATCGTTCTGCCAGTATGTTGCAAATTTCCTTTTTTTCATTCGTTAATCTCCCTTCAATTCTCAGAGGGCCTATTTCTTTATTCTTCTTTTATTCATCTTCTTCGCATATGAGTATAATAGTTTGGGGTTTTGCTTGATATTTAATAGGGTTTTTTCTTCCAAGTCCCGTTTTTCATTTTCTTTTGATTGTATAATCTTTTGTTCTGCATTTTCTATCTTACTTTTTAGTTCTATAACTTTCCATGCATTTTTTTCTTTTGCAAGACCTTTTTTCCACTTTCTGATTTTCTGGAACAAGATCCTTCTGTCTCTTGGTATGCATGAATGATGTTTACTTTTCTTCTTCGGTATATATTTTTCCACTATTTTCTCCAATATATATAATATCTCCGTATTTACCCTTATGTCATCACTTACGAAAATGTTATCCCAATCTTTGTTTAATTCTTCATTAATTTCTGACCATTTTATATTTTTACTGTAGAAGTTGTATTTTTTTTTCCATATCCTTCCCACTTTTTCATTTCTTTTGCTTATCTCTATTTTCACTTGCTTGGAATGAAACTGTGAATTCTATGACATTATGGTCAGAAATACTCGCATTATAAACTATTATTTCTTTAACATAATTCATCTCGTTCACAAATACTAGGTCTAAAGTATTTTCCTTTCTTGTTGGCAGGTGATTTATTTGTTGAATGTTGTATTCTAGTAGCATATTCTAATAGCTTTTCAAATTGCCTCTTATCTTCTGCACTACTATTACTCTCTTTTTTATATGTATAAGTACAACCACAATCTCCTATTCGTTCTTTCCATTCTACGAAAGGAAAGTTGAAGTCACCAGATAGGAGAATAGTCCAGTCCTTGTGATTTCTACATATATCATCCAATTTTTCAATTATTAAGTCAAACTCTTTAGTATTAGGAGGTCTATATATTACTATGTTCATCAATTTTTCAGATTCAAATTCTACCGCTATTAGTTCACATTCTGAGTTACTATATTTCTCATATATTTTTCCTTGTTTTTTGTCTTTCCCATATATTGCGGTTCCCCCTTGATTCCTATTTTTTCTATCTGATCTATAAGTTTGGAACCCTTTTATTTGATCATCATTCCCAGTCTCTTGGGAATACCAGGTTTCACTTATATTCATTATATCTATTTCTTTTCATTTTGGTTAGTCTTCTAAGTACTCTATTTTTCTTTTTGAGTTACTCGTAACTAAACCTGCGCATTCATCACTATGATGGTTTGCGTGTTTTCTCCTTCATTTAATACTGGTAGTAATAAGGATTTTCCCATGTCTCTTTCCTGTTGCTGGTATGTTGTTCTTTTTTTCATTTCCAGAAATTCTGACATTAAAAAATCCAACTTTTCCATAATATTGATCTTCCTTCATCATAATTATTCATTTTGTGTCTGAATCTGCAATTTTTCTCCGTTTCTGCAATATCCTCTTGCATAATAAATACAGTTATTATCTCTTGAGTAGAATTTCGGAGCTGATGCTTTGAAATTTTTTGCTGACACCTCTGCATATCTCATTGGTGGTTTGCTTTTCTCTTTTACCTGATATTCTTGATTTCTCTCTTTATTTGTTTCTTTCTTATTTTGGATTTTGGATTACTTAGTTGGTTATTTATTTGATTATGATTCATGGCTACAGGGTGCATATATTTGCATTTTTTGTCGAACTTACATCCTTTTCCTTCTTTTAGGTTTTTACCTATTTTTGGATGCAGATCTCTGCAATCATCCCCATATCCATCTAAGTATGCACATTTACCATATATTTCATAGTTTGACATATCTTAGGATGTTTGTAGTAACATCTTTCTCCAAATCTGCAATTCCCTCTTTTCAAAAGGTTGCAGATTTTGTCTTTCTTGTCTATTTTTTCCTCTTTCCCGTCATTGTGTAGATCTGGGTAGAGCCTCTTCGGGATTTGCTTTTCTGTTGTCATATCGTAATTTATTTCTTCGTAGGTATGCTGCTTTATTGCCTCATATGTAGTATCAATGAGTATCTCTTCATCCATACTTTTATCTTGTTCTTTGTTTTCCTTATTTTTTTTCTGTCATTTCATTTTTGTTTACTTCTCTTCCGTTTTCCTCTTCTTCTTTTCTTCTCTTCTTCCTCTTCCTCTTCTTCTTCATCCTCAACTATTTGTACATTCAATCTTGATTTAATAACATTGTCTATCCATGATAGACATGTTGAACAAAAAATTCTTGTATCTTTTCTCAAATCTTGTATTACCTCAGCACACTGTGGATGGGTCGGAATGTTGCATGCAGCACATTTTCTGATTAGGTTTTGTGGATTGACTATGCTATACCAAACCTTACACAGTTTGCATGCTTTTGGCATTCTTTTTCCTAATGCATCAATTAGGATATTCACAAGATTCACCTTATTCATTTTCTTTGTCGGAATATGTTGGTTTATGTATATTTCTTTATGAGTCTCTTGACCACTTGGATTTTATTTGGAACTTCTTCAATTATTTTCAAGATGTTTTCATTAGATTTGTTCCAGTTTGAAGGATTATATCCTTCTAATATATCTATGAATGCTTTTGTATCTTTTTGGTTAGGACTGTTGCTGATTTCATAGATGAGAAATGCCAGTTCCCTTCCTGCTACCTCATCGTATTGCGAATCTGCTAAACACGCCAAATTACGCCACCTCTTCCCGCAGTTGGAACTTACTGCCATCTTGTTCTGATTTATAGTATTACACTTGATAAACTAACTTAGAAGACGCTTTATCCTACTATTTTCACACTAATCTTATCACCGATAGTTCACGAACACTTCTAGATATTTCTCAAATTCTAGTCGTATGTTAAACTTGTGATATCTGTTGATTAATCTGACTTCACGCGGGTACGTCTCACCAAGCAAGATGGCTACTACGAGAGAGAGAGAGAGGGAGAGAGAGACAGACGTCAAATCATAAATCAAGGAAAAAAAGACATCCCCAAAGATAAAGATTTGTTCCGTATGGTTATTCTATTATGAAAAGTATTAGGAGGAAACCTTATATTGTTGATCTAATGCAATTAATAACTCTACTAACTTCTTACGGAAACATACATCGGAAATATGTATAGGCAAAAATTATATATATATATATATATATATATAATATATATATATTATATAATATATATATACTATTATATAATATATATACATATATGTGTGTGTATATATATATATATATATATATATATATATATATATAATATATATTAAATAAATATATATATAGATAGATAGACAGATAGATAGATAAACAGATACAAATATGCATTCACTCGGATACTACAAGGAATATATATAAAAAAAATAAATATCGATAAACACTATCTTGGTTTAAGTGTTAAGTTAAATCACATTATATAAGGCGAAGTAATTCAGTGATTTAGTTTTTTCTTTAGTTTTTTCAACTAAAAGAACTAGACACACGACAAAATCCAAGGCTTTTATTGTTCTCTGAGTTCAGGGGCAAAAAAGAATGAAATACGACTCCATAAAATTCAAGATGTATTCGGGTGGTAAAGTATTCCTTATGAAAATTTATGGTTGCTACTATTGAGCACAATCCTTCTCTGCTGCCTGAGTTTGTTTCTTTTTCCTTCTTTTTTTTACGTTAAAACTGCAGTAATATCTTTTGCTACGGATTCCTAGTATATAACCCATTTTCAAATAGCGATATGAAATTAAAATTAGAATATTTTCTTTCTTAAAAAAAATAAACATGACAAAAATTGAGAACCTTAAATAATAGATGATTTCTTTTATTTCGTGGATATTATAAAGAAGAATTGTGTATTTAGGACTCATTCATAATTATGTAGGGAATGGAAATTAAAATATTGCACAATAATACGGGTTTAAATCATCGACCTAACTTTCGAACTTACAACAACAGGGAATTATGAAGGATAAAGGCCATTCCAACACAGGAAGAACTATAGCGACAATGGTGCTAGGGTCACTACCATGTTCATCTCTAAACTCCCCAAGCAAATATATTCTTTCAAGGTCGAAACCGCCCACAAAACATGAGTATGGGGAAACGTGTTTGATGCTAGATATTAGTTGCAGAAATAATTTCTACCGCACTGCTATGGATCACTGTGACAACATTTGTGAGCGGTTTCTGAAATTAACAATGTAGCAGTAACACCTCATTTTAGTCATATGCTTCTCTAGTTATGGTTTTCCTTCATAAAATCTTAAATACAGAAACTTTCATTTGCCCTAAGACATACATAATCATTTCGTAAGAGCTTTACACTATAAATATCCAACAGATTCAAATTGCAATAAATGATGACCTTCCCTCCTAACCTATGATCCTCTAAATATTTTATTAATAGAAAGCCTAATCATTTAATTAACTGATAACGTGAGCAATGCTTTGAAAATCAGCTTTGATCGAAGGGCGTTAAATGTCCAGATGGGGTTAATAATGTGTATGAAAGTAACGGGCAATTACCTACTATTAGCTTAAGTGTAAATTGCCGAAATATTTGTAAATTTCCAGCTATTTTCTAGCAAATGCAGATTTACTCGTGGAAATGGATGTGGTTCGCTCTTAGTGGGAGATGAAATGAGTTTGGTTAACTCATGAAAGCATGCATGATGATAAATCTAAATGCTTCTCGTGGTTGAATTTTTTAATTAATTAATTAATATTTATGTTCATACTATAATATATATATATATATATATATATATATATATATATATATATATATATATATATATATATATATATATATATATATATATATATATATATATATATATATATATATATATATATATATATATATGAGAGAGAGAGAGAGAGACAGACAGACAGACAGACAGACAGACAGACAGAGACCTTACCTTACAGACCTTACAATTCGTTCGGGTTGCCCCAGGTCCCTCAGTGTGAGGCGCCTCTAATGTCTACCAGAGAGTTGCTAGTACATCTTCCGGTATATTTTGCATCTTCCAATCTTGGATGGTCTGGGATGCAGTTTAGATATTTGTCGAGCTTATTCTTAAACACATCTACGCTCACTCCTGATATATTCCTCAGATGAGCTGGCAACGCATTGAGAATAGACGCTGCATTATCGATGCTGGTGCGTAGTGGATTAATGTTCTGTGTGCTTTCCTTATTTTTCCTGGTATAGTTTTTGGGCACTATTAATCTACCTCTGCTTGCTCTTTCTGATATTTTTAGTTCCATGATATTTTCTGTTATTTTTCCTTCTATCTGTTTGCCATGCCTGAATTATCATGTAGCGTTCTCTTCTCCTTTCCTAGACTATATAATTTTAAGGATTGTAGTCTTTCCCAGTAGTCTAGGTCCTTAACTTCTTCTATTCTAGCTGTAAAGGACCTTTGTACACTCTCTATTTGTGCAATATCCTTTTGATAGTGTGGGTACCATATCATATTGCAATATTCAGTGGACTACGAACATATGTTTTATAAAGCATAATCATGTGTTCAGCTTTTCTTGTTTTGAAGTGCCGTAATAACATTCCCATTTTGCTTTACATTTTGCCAACAGAATGGCTATTTGATCATTGCATAACATGTTCCTATTCATCATCACACCAAGGTCTTTAACTGCTTCCTTATTTGTGATTGTCTCATTATTAGGTCCCTTATATGCATATAGCTTTCCTTCTCTGTCTCCATAATTTATTGATTCAAATTTATCAGAGTTAAATACCATCCTATTTACCTCTGCCCAATCATATACTTTGTTAAGGTCTCTTTGTAGAGCGTTCCTATCTTCATCACAAGTAATTTCTCTACTTATTCTTGTGTCATCAGCGAAACTACTCACTACCGAATCCTTAACATTACTGTCTATGTCTTCAATCATAATAACAAACAATATTGCAGCTAGCACCATACCTTGTGGCACACCGGATATTACCTTGGTTTCATCCGATTTCTCATCGTTTGCAATAACTATCTGTTTTTCTGTTGTGTAAAAATTCTTTTAACCATCTTCCTACTTTATCTACGATATTGTGTTTTCTAATTTTCTTTGCTAATATATTATGGTCTACTTTGTCAAAAGCTTTTGCAAAGTCTAGATAAACCACATCTGTTTCATTTCCGCTTTTTCATATTTTTGAATATGTTCTCAGGGTGGACTAACAGTTGGGTTTGTGTACTTTTTCCGGGTACGAAAACCGTGTTGTCCTATATTAAACAAATTATTTTTTATTAAATGTTTCATAATATTTTTCTTCATTACCCTTTCATACACTTTCATAATATGTGATGTTAGACTCACAGGCCTATAATTACTTGCCTCTAGTCTTGATCCACTTTTGAAAGTAGGGGTGATATATGCTAATTTGTGCTCATCATAATCTTGCCTGTATCTACACTTTGTCTTAATAATATTGCAAGTGGCTTTGCGATAGAATGAACTACTTTCTTTAACAAAATAGCAGGGACTCCATCCGGCCCTGCAGCAGCTCCATTTTTAATTTCATTAATTGCCTGCACAATATCAGCTTCATTAATTTCTATGTCAGCTAAATATTCACTATTTTCGTCCCTTACTTCTATATCATTATCTTCATTATCTATTCTAGGGGTGAATTCTCTCTATATCGTTCTGCCAGTATGTTGCAAATTTCCTTTTTTTCATTCGTTATCTCCCTTCAATTCTCAGAGGGCCTATTTCTATTCTTCTTTTATTCATCTTCTTCGCATATGAGTATAATAGTTTGGGGTTTTGCTTGATATTTAATAGGGTTTTTTCTTCCAAGTCCCGTTTTTCATTTTCTTTTGATTGTATAATCTTTTGTTCTGCATTTTCTATCTTACTTTTTAGTTCTATAACTTTCCATGCATTTTTTTCTTTTGCAAGACCTTTTTTCCACTTTCTGATTTTCTGGAACAAGATCCTTCTGTCTCTTGGTATGCATGAATGATGTTTACTTTTCTTCTTCGGTATATATTTATCCACTATTTTCTCCAATATTTTATATAATATCTTCGTATTTACCCTTATGTCATCACTTACGAAAATGTTATCCCAATCTTTGTTTAATTCTTCATTAATTTCTGACCATTTTATATTTTTACTGTAGAAGTTGTATTTTCCATATCCTTCCCACTTTTTCATTTCTTGCTTATCTTTATTTTCACTTGCTTTGGAATGAACTGTTAATTCTATGACATTATGATCTGAAATACTCGCATTATAAACTATTATTTCTTTAACATAATTCATCTCGTTCACAAATACTAGGTCTAAAGTATTTTCCTTTCTTGTTGGTAGGTGATTTATTTGTTGAATGTTGTATTCTAGTAGCATATCTAATAGCTTTTCAAATTGCCTCTTATCTTCTGCACTACTATTACTTTCTTTTTTATATGTATAAGTACAACCACAGTCTCCTATTCTTTCTTTCCATTCTACGAAAGGAAAGTTGAAGTCACCAGATAGAAATAGTCCAGTCCTTGTGATTTCTACATATATCATCCAATTTTTCAATTATTAAGTCAAACTCTTTAGTATTAGGAGGTCTATATATTACTATGTTCATCAATTTTTCAGATTCAAATTCTACCGCTATTAGTTCACATTCTGAGTTACTATATTTCTCATATATTTTTCCTTGTTTTTTGTCTTTCCCATATATTGCGGTTCCCCCTTGATTCCTATTTTTTCTATCTGATCTATAAGTTTGGAACCCTTTTATTTGATCATCATTCCCAGTCTCTTGGGAATACCAGGTTTCACTTATATTCATTATATCTATTTTCTTTTCATTTGGGTTAGTTCTTCTAAGTACTCTATTTTTCTTTTTGAGTTACTCGTAACTAAACCCTGCGCATTCATCACTATGATGGTTTGCGTGTTTTCTCCTTCATTTAATATTGGTGGTAATAAGGATTTTCCCATGTCTCTTTCCTGTTCTGGTATGTTGTTCTTTTTTTCAGTTTCCAGAAATTCTGACATTAAAAAATCCAACTTTTCCATAATATTTGATCTTCCTTCATCATAATTATTCATTTTGTGTCTGAATCTGCAATTTTCTCCGTTTCTGCAATATCCTCTTGCATAATAAATACAGTTATTATCTCTTGAGTAGAATTTCGGAGCTGATGCTTTGAAATTTTTTGCTGACACCTCTGCATATCTCATTGTGGTTTGCTTTTCTCTTTTACCTGATATTCTTGATTTCTCTCTTTATTTGTTTCTTTCTTATTTTGGATTTTATTACTTGGTTGGTTATTTATTTGATTATGATTCATGGCTACAGGGTGCATATATTTGCATTTTTTGTCGAACTTACATCCTTTTCCTTCTTTTAGGTTTTTACATATTTTTGGATGCAGATCTCTGCAATCATCCCCATAGCCATCTAAGTATGCACATTTACCATATATTTCATAGTTTTGACATACCTTAGGATGTTTGTAGTAACATCTTTCTCCAAATCTGCAATTCCCTCTTTTCAAAAGGTTGCAGATTTTGTCTTTCTTGTCTATTTTTTCCTCTTTCCCGTCATTGTGTAGATCTGGGTAGAGCCTCTTCGGGATTTGCTTTTCTGTTGTCATATCCGTAATTTATTTCTTCGTAGGTATGCTGCTTTATTGCCTCATATGTAGTATCAATGAGTATCTCTGCATCCATACTTTTATCTTGTTCTTTGTTTTCCTTATTTTTTTCTGTCATTTCATTTTTGCTTACTTCTCTTCCGTTTTCCTCTTCTTCTTTTTCTTCTTCTTCTTCTTCTTCCTCTTCTTCTTCATCCTCAACTATTTGTACATTCAATCTTGATTTAATAACATTGTCTATCCATGATAGACATGTTGAACAAAAAATTCTTGTATCTTTTCTCAAATCTTGCATTACCTCAGCACACTGTGGATGGGTCGGAATGTTGCAATGCAGCACATTTTCTGATTAGGTTTTGTGGACTTGACTATGCTATACAACCAAACCTTACACCAGTGTTTTGCATGCTTTTGGCATTCTTTTTCCTAATGCATCAATTAGGATATTCACAAGATTCACCTTATTCATTTTCTTTGTCGGAATATGTTGGTTTATGTATATTTTCTTTATGAGTCTCTTGACCACTTGGATTTTATTTGGAACTTCTTCAATTACTTTCAAGATGTTTTCATTAGATTTGTTCCAGTTTGAAGGATTATATCCTTCTAATATATCTATGAATGCTTTTGTATCTTGTTTTTGGTTAGGACTGTTGCTGATTTCATAGATGAGAAATGCCAGTTCCCTTCCTGCTACCTCATCGTATTGCGAATCTGCCAAGCAAGCTAAGTTACGCCACCTTTTCCCGCAGTTGGAACTTACTGCCATCTTGTTCTGATTTCAGTATTACACTTGTTAAACTAACTTAGAAGACGCTTTATCCTACTATTTTCACACTAATCTTATCACCGATAGTTCACGAACACTTCTAGATATTTCTCAAATTCTAGTCGTATGTTAAACTTGTGATATCTGTTGATTAATCTGACTTCACGCGGGTACGTCTCACCAAGCAAGATGGCTACTACGGGAGAGAGAGAGGAGAGAGAGGAGAGAGAGAGAGAGAGAGGGAGGGAGAGAGAGACAGAGAGACAGAGACAGATAATATGAAAGTTTGTTAAGTATAATGGCAAAAGAGAAAACATTCGTCTTGTTAATTATATTGGCAAAATATCGTATGAGTATTGCCGTGACAAGATATACATGGATTTTATCACAATAAAAAAACCTAAAGAGAGAGAGGGGGGGTGTTAGGGATAAGGTGCAGGGATAAGGGCTAGGAGGGACCAATGTTTCCGATGCTCGGGAGATATTAACTTTTCTTAAACAAAACCTGTCCCTTCCGTGGCGTCTTTCTTTTGTTCTAAAACTGCTCATCCAACATTATATTTTTGTCTAGAAAAGGTTTGTCTTCCCGTAGCTGTATGGATCTATCTATATAAATGCATGCTATTTTCTTTATCGTTAAGGTAAATCTGCTGTTTCCCTGACACAAGTGGTCTCAGCAGCTACCAGCTTTTATTAAGAAAAGTCTCTGATTGATATACAGATATCCTCTGGTCACATAATTTTGGCCTAAGTATAATACGATAAGTAACAAAGCATCAGGAAAAAAATCTACGGTAGATTAAGGAAAAGCAACAAAAACATTATTAACAGTACAGTTTCCTAGAAGCTCTTAGGATGGCGAGAGAGAGAGAGAGAGAGAGAGAGAGAGAGACTCATCAAAACTTTTATACCCGTGGTTTCGTAGATGTCGTCTGTCACTGACAATCATAGGTATATTTCGGTGTTCCCTATTTTCCGTTGAAACTTATTCTTTTGTTTTTTGTTTAAAGGAAGCCCCATAATCCGATTTTAGGATTTTATACTTCGTATAGCATGTATTTCCTCTTGTTGGACTGGCATTTTTTACTCTTCCTGATATTTTACTCAACATAAAATTCAAGTCCGAGTTACTGCTATACATCAATACTATATTTCTATATTGCTCGAAAAATGGTGAAAAATACATACAGTTAAAATTCTGACAAGCTATCATCTATTAACTTGTTTATTTTGATTCACCGCCGGAAATATCTGAAGAACATTTGTGCAAAACTGAAAATGGCAGTGGCTTACAAATTATATATTTTTCATGCAAGTTTTCATCCCATAAATGAAACATCAGGAGTGAAGTGAACTTTTAATATATATACACATTCAAAGGACCATACATCAAGTTAATTGTTAGACTAACAGCATTGTTTAACTCGAGGCTATTCTGCCATAGACAGGCAGTATAAACAATACCTGTATCGTTATCAGTTGCACTTGTGAAAACTACAACTAGCTGATGGGTTCAACACACAAAAGAAAAAAAAAGTGGGGTAACATTAAAAACAATATTTAAAGTTTTCAAAAACTTATTTACATTGTAAATAATTTCATTTTCGCTCCTGTAGTTCTTTTTTGCGTTAGTGGAAAGAATCAGTTTCTAAGATGCAGATCAACGAATTTAGAGGAGAGGTTGAATAAAAAACTGATACTGAACCTGTATCCGAAAAGGGAAGGCTGATATTTTCTTTTTATCATAACAAATATTCAGGAAACATTCAAGATTTCTCGAGGTTTCCCATTCGCATAGCGCACGATTACTGATGAGCAGATACATCCATAAGAAAAGTCGAGAATTAAGGGAATAAAAATTGGGTTTTGTTGTGACCTTAGCATAGTAAATTTTTGAGAGTTTAATAGATCAGAAACAAGTCGGCAGAAATATATATATATTAGCAAAAATTAATATGGCAGAAAAAAAACTCGCATTCAGAGTCATTGAAATGTTAAGAGCAAGTAAGAAAGCAATAAGGTACTTCATAGAATTATATATCCGAAGTAGGTCAGCAATTCTCGCTGATGTTCAAAATCAAATGTAATCTTGTAATTTGTCGAAGCGAAGTGGTACCTGTACTTACTTATATCTTAGGTCTCGGCAATACGGTAAGAATGAAGTAGTTATGCATTATTACACTGATGATGATGTTGTTTGTTTTAAGAATTAATTTGTTAAAATATTATCTATAACGAACTCTTACGTAAATTCTCGTCTCATTATCAGTCTCGGAAAAACCGACCACCCTCTCTCTCTCTCTCTCTCTCTCTCTCTCTCTCTCTCTCAATAGCTTGCCATGTCACGGATGGAATTTTGTCCTTTTCGCTAACGAGAGAGAGAGAGAGGAGTGGGGGAGGGGGGTAAAGGTTCGCTTTGATTTTGTCCTCATAAACCAAACCCAAAAATTGTACTGTTATTGTTGATATAGAAATGCCTGTGAAATATGCATACCATCTCAGGTGAACATTTATACAGATATTAATTTACTTTAATACTATTTTTTAAAGGGATACCAGAATAAAACCCAAACTCGGAGTATGGTGAAGTTTCGAACATCTACGACAAATGGTAGCCAATTTTTCAAGGAAAATGCTCTTTTGTTTTAATGCCACCTGGATTTTATGTGTATACATTTTAATATTTTACCGGAGTTCTTACCAGAACAACAAAAGCTTCGTGGTTTTCGTTTGTTATTTAACTCGTTCCTCCAAAGTATTCAGTAAATGTCCTCGATTTGCAACGCGTCTAAAATCAACAAGCGATTTTATTTGACTCCATTTGGCTTTTTTTTATTATTTTGACAAATATCTATTGGTAATTTACATAAGTTTACTTATGTAAGTCAGTAAAACGCCGCACATGCACCCACAAACACGTACATATATATAATGTATAAATATTATTACATATATATATAATATATATATATATTATTGTTATTATTATTATTATATAATATATATGTAATATACATGCATTAAGCTACAAATGTCCTTTAATATCCAAATCGCTATACCTCGGAATTAATTCATTTTCATATATATTAAACGAAGGGGAATTTTTTCGTTGATAATGATTTCGTCCACTCGTGGAAGTATATGAATCTCGGTGAAGTGATAAGAATTCATATATGTATATATACATTATATATATATATATATATATATATATATATATATATATATATCTATATATATATATATATATATATATATATAAAATATGCTTATGTGTATGTGCGTTAGTGGGTGCAAGTGCGCGTTTTGTACTGATTTACATATGTATATATATATATATATATATATATATATATATAGATATATATATATATATATATATATGTTTGTGTGTTGTGTGTGTGTGTGTGTGTGTGTGTAAATTATCAATAGATATTTGTCAAATTAATGGAAAAAATGTAAAAAAAAAAAAAAAAAAAACGCTAAATGGAGTCAAATAAAATCGCCTGTTGATCTACTTCATTTTACGATCTGCAGGATTTTCATTAATTGTAAATGAAATCTCTTCAATAACACATCTCCTCTGAGCTAAAATTTCGATAGTGATAAAGGTCAGCAAACCGAAAAACGTATTTTGTAATTTAATGTGTAAATATTTCCTCATAGTGAAAATTGAATATGAAAAAACTACGTGTTTATATTAACAGAGAGTTTGCTGTTTCCGAAAGTCGATTTAGAAATAATAATGTTGCCACGGTTCTAACAACTGAGAATTATCAAATTAATTGTAATTCTTGAAGTCTTAAATAATTTCAAATACACTTCTGGAGTACCTGGAACTGTCTTCTGTCTCGATTTTTTCCAGGCATCAAGATTCACGTCAGTCTCCTACGAAAAGGCAACAGTATTACGAAGGATAATGGCGGTACGAGGCCTAGGATAGATTCTCCTCAGCTCCTTTGGGATTCTGCTGTGACCCACGAAAATAGCATCATTTTGAACTACCTTTATGGGGTTTCAGTACTGGCTTAATGGGAGTTCGGTTGGGGAAATGTTTTGCGCATGTAATTATATGTAGTGATAGATATAATCTTACCTTTCCTCCTATTCTAAATAGATTTAAAAGTTAGTTAAAGAACTTATTATTTCTCTATAATGATGAAACGAATAAAGGGTCTATTTCGATTTTGTATTAGATCATTTTAAAACTGGCATATGGGGAATTAACCTATGAAATCTTCAGGTCAAACAATTAGAGGAGGGAAGAAAATAACGTCACACTGATCTTACTTAGAATTATTTTAGAAATTATCTAGATCAAATCCGGTTGTGAAATCTTTTGTAAAATAATGAGAGATAACTAGTCTTTCAATCATCAATCTAAGAGAGGGCCTATAAAATTCACCTAAGTCTTCAATTCTTATACCTTCGCTTTTGTTGTTACTTTGGATATTTGTAGAACTGGATGACAGGAAATTACGTTACGAAATCTCGATTTTGGTCGTCCTACGCATCGAGTTTTCAACCTCATTCGAAAATTAAACCAACGAGTAAGTGAAAGACCGCATCGTCCGATGTGAACTGCACTGAGTCACAATAAGGCCCGAGAAAACAGTAAGGCGATATTACACTCCCTTCGTAATATAATAGAAACTTTTTTTATTACATTTTGCGATTTTTATTAGAGCATAATGGACTCGTTGGGACAAAAGAAAGGTATTTTTTTTTCAATATTAACAATTATTCAAGTTACAACTCCTCACCTGATTAAAATCATATTAAAAACATATTTGTGTAGCTAGTGTCCGCTACCGAAGCAGCTGTCTCAGTTTTTCGGAAACTAGCTGATTTGACTTACCTTTGAATTTAAAGCCTGTTGCCATTAACAGCTAATAAAGAGGAAAGTTTACTGAAAAAATTATATATATGTATATATATATATATATATATATATATATATATATAAATATATATATAAATATATATATATATATATATATATATATATATATATATATATATATATATATATATATATTGTCGAGGAATGCTGTGCTGCCATCTCTTGTATTTATTTTCACTCCATGGACTAAAGAAGTTATTTCTTTGATTATTTGGTTGTCCATGTTTTTTTCTTTTTTTTCTTAACATGGAGAGTCCCCGGCATTTCTCTGATCACTGCCTGACACCTAGCCACCCGTAACAGTAAGTACTGAAAAGACTCCTTTATATAAATTGTTCTATATATTAGTGTATTATATAATGTCGTGTGTTAAAGTGATTAAGTGTTTATAAGTGTATACTGTATTCTTAAGGAAGATTATTTGTGTATTGGAAATGTCATATGTTAACCTGTGTGTGTTTAAAAATTTATAGAGTATAAACAATTAGGTTTGCATTAAGTTTTACTTCATTGTGCATTTTCTGCAGTCAAGAACTTAATTATATTATATCAACAGTTATATAGCTGTAAATATGTTTATATTTTGCAGAACTCCTTAGACCTTGGTCAGTCGTCTTCCTTCTTGGTCCTAGACCCTAGACTCTTGGTCCTAGGATCTTATTTCATCCTTAGATACTCATGATTCTTCGTCAGATTGTAATCACGTGCAGTACTTTTCCTGATCCTGATTATACTCGCAAGATCTTCAATAGACCTTTATATTATTATAGAAGTTCCTGGTGTTAAACATGAAGTTTGTTAATTTTGTATGTTTCAGTTTGTAAATATATTTGAAGTTGATAGAATTTTTCATGTTATACCTTTATATTAAAAATTAAACAAGGAAACTTAAAGATGAACAATCAAATATATTTTTAAAAGAACCAGAGTTCATGGAATATAAAATATAAAAACCAACTCGACACACACACACACACACACACACATATATATATATATATATATATATATATATATATATATATATATATATATATATATATATATATACGTATATACTTATCATACATCGCAATTGATGAAACCTAAAAAATAAATTTGTAGCGTCTACTAAAGGTCTGTATTATTAACCCCCTTACATTATTACCGATTATTCTTTGTACACCTTGAAATTGCATGGAACTACTACATAATTTATAGAAAAACAACTTTTATGAGCAAAAGGTTAAGCAATTACAGATAGAAAAATTAACCTGAAAGCTGAAGGATCATATTTCGTGTAAACTGTAAAAACCTAAGATAATATTAGCTTAATAATGTATGTAAATAATACTGGCCCTGAAGACAAAAGTAATAAGATAAATAGAATCCTTATCCAACTTAATGCAAAAAGTTGTCTAGGTATTTTCATCCAAATCTGCAGTATCTTATCTATCGGACAGTTTCTGTCAAAGACGTCACATGGAAAAATCCCATTAGCACGTTTTCGTTTGCAATGAAAGTGGAGGCTCCGAGACTCTCTTACATTGTGCATGAAATATTTTAGCCATCGCCAAGACAGATGCAGGGCCATTCGTATGCAAATTGTATGCAAAGGCTGTAAATGGTTACATCAACCTGTGAACGGGTTCATAATGGCTCAAGGCATGGATTTATAAGAAAGTTAATGAGTAAATTTTTTCCTCTCTCTCTCTCTCTCTCTCTCTCTCTCTCTCTCTCTCTCTGTATATATACATATATATGTATCTTTCTGTAAGTGTGTGTATGTGTTTTTCCGCTCGCCGAGTTAAAAATGTAGATCCCAACCTCGGTTTCTTGCACAAACGTGTCTAAAGAAACGTTTTGCCTTGAGGTTCAGCTTGACGTGGTATTTCCACCAACCACCTGCCGAAGATTATATATCAGCCCTTCCTATAAATAAAGTATGTGAGGGGGGATATTGGAAAAGGCGGATCAAAGAGACACACGTGAGAGCAGCGAGAGGCTCCATCAAAGGGAAATTCTGCTCCTTCGAAGAAATCCTACTTTCTTTCGGGCGATTCTGTAGAAAGTCTTTTTTTTTTTTTTACTCCACGACACATTTTCAGTAAAATTTCACATAAGCACTAAGAACTAATCGCTTTAGGCTTTTGTCCTTTGTATCGTTGTGCATTTTACATAATAATAAAAATAATGAAAATAATAATAGCGGGCGGCTGAAAGGATATCCCAGGGGCGCGCCCAACTGTTCTCTTATGGTGGGAGAGAGAAAGGGCATTTGGGTAACTTTCAGCCACGGCTTCCTACGGAGGATGGCCAGAGCCTTCTTACAGCGAACGTGGCGGTGATTGATGTCGCCATCGAGGATCTTTGTGTCCCTTACGATCTGCTGAAGTTTGGTCGCTGATGTGTTCCCTCGTGTAGTGTTGATAGGTCGTCCCTTCACGTAGGTAGTCGGCAATCCTCTAGGAGAGACGAGTCGTAGTCATACCAATGTAGGAAGGTAAACTGACGCTCGCCTCTTCATGCCTCCCCAAGAGGATTGCCGTCTAACTACATAAAGGGGCGGTCTACCAGCACAAAATAAAGGACCAAGACAGCGTCCCGTGACGCCAGCCGATCGTAATGAATTCAAAGATCCTGGGTGGCGACATCGACCACCGCAGCCACCTCTGAAAGGAGGGCCTCGCATTCCACCGCTGAACGCGTCTCTGCGACCCTCCTCCATACCAACAGCAGGAGACCAGCAAGGCGCGCCCTATGATAACCCTTCAACAGCCTCCGACTCCAGGCATTTATAATAATAGTAATAATGAAGAAGCAAATCCACAGATATGTACTTATATTTAAAGATAAATCTATACAGGTAGCTTATATTTAAACATACATAACTGTGGACTTGTTTCTCCATTTTAAGATTCATGCTACTATGAGGATTTTTTAATAATAATAATAATAATAATAATAATAATAATAATAATAATAATAATAATAAAGAATAAAAGAACTTGATGATTATGATGATGAAGAATTAAATAAGCCAGCTATACCTTTTCTTGGGATGAAATAAGAAGTAAACTGTAAATGCTGTGTGATAAAGCAGGTAAGATAATGTTAGAAATGTGCAGATTATAATAAAATAATCAAAGATTTATCGCTAATGTCAAAATCAGAAACCGATGGAGAAGACTACAATCAAAATATTTGTTGTAAAGGTGCTGCGCTCTAATTTTCCTAAGTCTTACTTTATAAACGAATCGTTTTGTCCATAAATATCAATGTACACAGACTTCTGTTTAGCTAACAAACAAAACAGCTAAAAGATCGTATGCTAAGTTCATAGAATTATAAATCTAGGAAATAACCTCGGCATGCACGAAGGATGTTGATGTTAATTAAGAATTATTATTTGCAAAGGAAAATATATCCATAACGAAGAGACTAAGGGTACCAGTAACTGGTAAAGCAAGTTTGCGCATAACAGAGAACTAAACACGATTGACAAGTAAAAATGAATGAACGAAAAATAAAAAAGCATCAACGAGCGGCTAGATGTGTGTACGTATAACTGAACTGCAATGTAATTAAAAAATAAAGTACCTTGTCTATAGTATAGGCCCCCTTTAAAAAAAAAATCCTAATTCAGGAGCAATCGCCTTCAATTCAAATGTTTTTTCTCCTTATCCAATAAGAATACCTAAATTCCGTAAATATCTAAATCTATACCTGCTCTTCTTCATAAACTACAAATTTCTCATACACTAGAATTTCCGAACATATAAACTTAGATTCTGTGACATGCAAATATTTTCAAGAACCGGTTTTTCCCTGAGCTGCTGTTCTGTTGTATTCGGTGTTCTTCCACTTTTATTCCTGTGAAGCAACTGAGAACCAACACTTTCTTACACCATTTCCCGCGGTGTGAACTTGTTTTTTATTTTCGGTTTTTTGTCAGCCATGGAAGTAATATCGATTTTTCCAATCTTTTTGCGGACATTCATAATATAAAAACAGTACCAAGAAGTTGTTCAACCTTACGTCATTCTGAAAGGATACTTTGTAATTTTTTCAACAAATTAAGAACGAAAAACTTTAGGTTACTGAATAAACATCGTTTGCCCCATCTCTGAGGTAGACAATGTCAAGATTACTCTTCCTATGAAAGGCCAGACTTATATAACTGGCAAATAATCAATCATGCTAACATAACCTCGTAAACAGAGCAGAACAATAAATATGCCAGTATTTACATGGACCTATTATACATTTTAAGGCTGTGTTTAATCGATTTTCGTCGATAAAATCTTACCAAAGTATCTGGTATGGTTCATATTTTGGAAATAGATATTTGAAACCACGGCCTAATTGGTAAAAATATGCAGTAATGTCTAATGTGGGCACTTATCAGAGTAAATCAAAGAAATGTATGGGGAAACTAAGCTAAATTTAGTAGGCACCCAGAGAGAGGCTAGTTATGACGTAAACTATGACATCAGACGTAATAGCAGGTTCCCAGTAATGTGAATCAGAAATATTTAAAACTCTTTTAGAGTAAGCATTAAAGGAAAGGCTAGGGAAATCACTGTTGAGAATGATGATAATATTACAGTTTCCATTGGTGATACCACGGTAATGAATAAGAATTTGGTATATATACATAAGACAATATTATAGCTAGGGGATTTGGTAAATATACATATGGCAATATCACTATTTTCATTTTACAGTTTTATGTTGACTATAGGAATACATAGCGGTTTAGTTTAACACTATTTCTATTTACTTTTCGACTATCAGCTCACAAGACTTTTGGGAATTGGTGAAATACAATCATATTGAAACGAAAATACGATCATTTAGAGGTGGTTGGTGCGATACTTTGTGCCCGAATGTACCTGGTAACCATTACATAATAGTGAACACCGCCGACGACAGGGCGAGGGCAGCCGGTCGTCATTGGTCACAGCCAGGGTATACGTGACTGCTGCTTCACCTATGACAGCCCATCAGATTGTCCTCATGGCTTCAAGACTTCTCTCGTGTTGCGTGTTTTTTGCAGTATAACACAAAGAAAGAATCGTATTGTGTCATATGCTAATCATTAAAGTAAAGTGGTTAGTAAGGCAATACACAAACACCAAACGATTTAGACATGAGGACAAAGGTGACCTTTATAGGGATTATAACAAGAATGACGAGTATGAAAAAGAATATATATATATATACTATATATATATATATATATATATATATATATATATATATATATATATATATAAACAAAAATTTTGTTTATATAAAGGTCTTTCTAACTTTTCAGACCAAGAATAAACAATGGCCGAATTTGCTTGAGTAATAAACTATCTCACTGATTAGCAGCAACGACCATTTTTTAACAACTTGCCTATTTTACTGACCTCCTTACACACACCCACATTATATATATTTATAATATATATATATATATATATATATTAATATTTCATTTATGTATTATGTGTATATGCATTTATGTATGTACCATATCTGTCTATATATTTGTATGTATTCGGCATATGTATTTATATATGTTCTATCACCCTCTTCCCTGATGTCGAAGTATGAATAATAACAATAATGATGATGATTATATTATTAACAAGAATAATGATAATAACAGTAATGAATATTAATGTGATTATTATCATTATGATTAATAATATCATTATCAACACTTCATGTGGCCGTATGCATAGGAAAAACAAAGTATGTTAAATAATGCATTTTTATTCATCGGCTAAATACTGGTCTTTATCCACATAGACCCTAAGATCGTTTGGCAAATTTCGCGGGTATCAGAACGATACTTCCCATATCCTTGAAACTGCAGGGTGACAATGGGTTTCACAGAGACTGTTTAAGACTTGGTGCATATTTCAAATCAACAGAAACTTAAATTGCACCATGGAACTGGATTACAAAATTAATATTCTCGTTTATTGCCCATTCCTTAATTGTACTCTACTAGGGAGTTTGAATGTGTAAAACAATAAAAGAATTCCATATACTACTGTTACTACTACTACCAACATCTGAGTGTACATTCATAAAGTATATAGGCGGGGTATCTAGTAACATACGTTACTACAGTATCAATGAGTGGGAGGGTCTTTAGTACTGACGTTATCCTAGCCTCTATGTGCGAGCCTGCTAGATTTAGCTAAGTTTCCCTTTAAATTTCTTTGATTTACTCTGATAGCTGCCTTAATTATCAAAATTAGACATCACCGCATATTTTTTTCCAATTAGGCTGTGGCTTCAAATAGCTATTTCCAAAATATGAGATTTTATCGACGAAAATAAATTAGACACGGCCCTGAAATGCACAGTAGTAATATTTTTTTATAGGATCACCAACAAGGTTGCAATTCCAAACATTTGATAATTCTGCTGACTGATGTGTAAAACAAATCTGTTTTCAAAATCTTTATCACATTATTGAGATTTTTATTCACTTTATGGCAGTTTGGAGCCTTTCACTTGTAATGTAAGGACGGAAAATACGTAGAATAATTACGATATCTTTCGGCTGTGCAACATATCACTGTATTCCTCATTCACTGTCTAGGTAAAAATTTTGACCAGAGTGGAAGCTTAACAGAATATTCTGGTCTGGAGTCGAGGTTTACCGGATTGATACATAACTGAATGTTTCCCATCTTAAATGTATTACATACGTACATATTATGCGCTGTACTGTAACAAAAGTTATCTTTTTATTCCCGTCACCACCTTCCTTTTCTCATTAACCATCTTTGTTGCTGTGCTTTCGTCTAAATCATATATACACGACAGAATTATACACTCCCCTATCCTGTTTCTAAACATTTTTTAAATTTGAGGCGCGCTCTTATTACCGCAAATTTCTTTTCACTCATCTACATGATGGACATTTTTTATGAGCTTTGCCACCAGCTTCTGCCTTCATTTGAGCCGGTTTTGCGCAGTAATGTCGTTACCCGTAAAATTCCAGACCAAAGGTCATACCATCATGACGTTATTGTTCCTCGACTGGAGGTTCATGTCGTTATTTATGTTCTTTAATGCTGAATCCTGACATGTAAAGTTCTTCCAACGGGCTCAGCATACTTAACATTCCGAGATGCTGATGTCATTTTATTATTTGCTCCTCTCTTTGCTGATAATTAGACGCCGCGCAACTGAAAATTTCGTTATCGTGCCTCTAATATTCAAATGGCTGGATTCAAGGACACGATTCTGAAGTCTTCAGGATAACTGGTGGTAAGTATAACGTAAGAGGAAGTTTTCTGGTTATATGATAAATATTATTATACACTGAATTAGGCCAGATTAAAAAATACAAATGCTGTACTTTTTTGTGAAGAAATTCCCTTCATACCCATAACAATTATACACAGTATCATCTCTCTCTCTCTCTCTCTCTCTCTCTCTCTCTCTCTCTTCTCTCTCTCTCTCTTTATGGTACTAGTTATTTTTTCAAGATAAAATATATCATTGTGTAAATAGTAATCTATAAAAACAAAATAAATTAACAGCCGAAGATGAAATAGAAAATAAGTGAATGTAGCAATTGGAAATAGTTGACTATGACTACCGTCTCCATGAAGGAGGATGAAGGGATAGGGGGAAACTGGATCCCTCAAAGAAAGAAAAGTATTCCAGGCTCCATATCAGCGAATGACAGCCAGGTAAAATATTGAGTTAGAACTGGAGTGTAAAGGAAAGAGCTTGGCTTTTATCCTTCTCGGTTTTTTCATATCTTCTTTTTCCCTTCTTTCATAAAACTTAAGAAAAATATAGGTAAAGAATAAGAACTGGTCTTTTTTTTAGTAGGTCGGATATATTCCACAAAGGTTTCTGCAGATTTGTTTTTGGATTCTCCGTAAATACAGCCTCATGGAATACTAGAAACAAAGGCTTTATATCTACAGGGACCGTGACGATCAGCAATATTACACTGAAGTCGTAAGTACATATTTTATTCTTGAAGCACTGAAATAAACCCTGCAGGATCATTTTATTTCCTTTAACGTTTGTCTTTCAGGTACAGTTACTCAACCTGTCTGTCTGTCTGTCATTTTATATTCAAGACATTATTATTATTATAACTTCTCGCTGTTTGAAGCATTAGCATGAATATATTACACCAGGCTACTGTTTATTACATTGTTTCTTCTTCTTTCCATCTAGGAATGTAAACCCATATTAACTGTCACTGACTTAAATAAAGTTATCAAGTAATTATTCTACGACAGTAATTCATGAAGGTCTTCATTTCGTTGCATCTCACGGGAGGGGAAATCGGCAGTCAGTGTTTATGTCACCTTTCATTGCCTATCCCAAACTAACCTGACCCTCCCTTAACTATTCAACCTTGCCTAATTCGCCACCAATTTCCGAAACAAAAGGTCCCACAAAATGCAATCAACCGGTTAACCTTTATGTGCAAAGATCTTGGATCGTTTCTCTGGTAACTTTTTTTTATCAACCACTCTTAAGTTTTTCGTTAACTTTATCTATTTTCATGTTTCTGCATGGAATATTGCCCGGCATACAACGAGT
>NC_061089.1:39440623-39450623 GCF_015104395.2 Macrobrachium nipponense | reverse complement strand
GTTGAAATAACCATGGAGAGGAAAAACACTGTTGAAGAAATAACCATATTGGAGAGGAAAACAAAAACTGTTGAAAAATAACCCATGGAGAGGAAAACACCGGTTGGAAAAGTAAACCCATAGGAGAGGAAAAACTGTTGAAAAAACCCAACCCTGGAGAGGAAAAACACTGTTGAAATAACCCATGGAGAGGGGAAAAACACCGTTGAAATAACAACCCATGGAGAGGAAAAACTGTTGACAAATAACCCAATGGAGAGGAAAAACTGTTGAAAATAACCCATGGAGAGGAAAACCACTGTTGAACAAAACCCATGGAGAGGAAAAACTGTTGAAATAAAAACCTTATGGAGAGCGAAAAACACTGTTGAAATAAAACCCATGGAGAGGAAAAAACTGTGAAATAAAAACCCATGCAGAGGTAAAAACTGTTGAAATAACCCATGGAAGAGGAAAACATGTGAATTGAAATAACAACGCCCAATGGAGAGGAAAAACTGTTGAAATAACCACCATGGAGGGAGGAAAAAAACTGTTTCGAAAAATAACCCATGGAGAGGAAAAACCACTGTTGAAATAACATATGGAGAGGAAAAAACTGTTGAAATCAAAACCCTATGTGGGAGAAGAAAACAAACTGTTGAAAACAAACCCATGGAGAAAGGAAAAAAAATGTTGAACTAAAAACCCATGGAGAGGGAAAAAAACTGTTGAAATAAACCCCATTGGAGAGGAAAACACTGTTGAAACAAATAACCCCATTCGGAGAGGAAAACACCGTTGAAATTAAACCCATGGAGAGGAAAAACCACTGTTTGAAATAAAAACCCATGGAGAGGAAAAACACCGTTTGAAATAACCCATGCGAGGGAGGGAAAAAACACCGTTGAAATAAAACCCATGGAGGAGGAAAGGAAAAACACCAGTTGGAAATAAACCCATGAAGAGGAAAACACTGTTGAAAGTAAACCATGGAGAGGAAAACAAAAACCCGTTGACAAACTTAAACCCATGGAGAGGAAAAACTGTATGAAAATAACCCATGGAGAGGAAAAAACTGTTGAAAATAACCATGGAGAGGAAAACACTTGGTTGAAAATTAACCCATGGAGAGGAAAAAACTGGTTGAAATAACCGATGGAGAGGAAAAAACCACTGTTGAAATAAAAACCTATGGAGAGGGAAAAACAAACACTGTTGGAAATAACCCATGGAGAGGAAAAAAAAACTGATTTGGAAATAACCCATGGAGAGGAAAAACTGTTGAAATAACCCATGGAGCGGAAAGGGAAAAAAACTGTTGAAATAACCTATGGAGAGGAAATAAAAACCACTTGTGAAATAACTCCCATGGAGAGGAAAAAACTGTTGAAAAATAACCCATGGAGAGGAAAAAACTGGTGAAATAAAATCCAACCCATGGACGAGGCAAAAAACTGTTGAAATAACCTATGGTAGAGGAAAAAAACTGTTGACAAATAACCATCAGGAGATTGTGGAAAACAGGTTGAAATAAAACCCATGGAGAGAAAAACTGCTTGAAACAAACCCATTGGAGAGGAAAAAAAACTGTTGAAAATAACCCATGGAGAGGAAAAACAAAAACTGTTGAAAATAACCCATGGAAGAGGAAAACAAAAACTGTTGAAAAACCCATGGAGAGGAAAAAACTTGTGGAAAAAATTAAAAACCCATGGAAGAGGAAAAAACTTGTTGGAAAATTTTAAAACCCTAAAAAACGTGGAAATAAACCCTGGAGAGGAAAACACTGTGAAATAACCTACGGAGAGGGAAAACACTGTTTGAAATAAGCCATGGAGAGGAAAAACAAACTTGTTGAAATAAACCCTATGCGGAGAGGAAATAACAAACCTGTTTGAAATAACCCCCATGGAGAGGAAAAACTGTTTGAAAAGAACCCATGGAGAGGAAAACACTGTTTGAAATAACCCATGGAGAGGAAAACACTGTTTGAAATAACCCATGGAGGAAGGGGAGGAAAACACCGTGAAATAACCCATGGAGAGGAAAACACTGTTGTTGAAATAACCCATGGAGAGGAAAACAAAACCTGTTGAAATAACAACCCATGGAAGAAAACAAAAGCACCGTTGAAACTAAAACCCATGGAGGAGGGAAAACACTTCGTTGGAAACTAACCCATGGAGAGAAAACACCAGTCCCGTTGGACAAATAACCCCATGGAGAGGAAACCACCCGTTGAAAATTAACCCATGGGATGAACAAAAACACTGTTGAAATAACCCATGGAGAGGAAAAACCCCGTTGAAAGTAATCCCCATTGGAGAGGAAACAAAAAACAAACCGTCTTGAAATAAAAACCCATGGAAGAGGCAAAACACTTGTTGAAATAAAAAACCCATGGAGAGGAAAACACCGTTGAAATAACCCATGGAGAAGGAAAAACAAAACCTTGTTGAAAGAACCCATGGAGAGGAAAACACCGTTGAAATAAACCCATTGGGAGGTAAAACAAACACCGTTGAAATAACCCATGGAGGGGAAAACACGCCGTTGAAACTAACCCATGGAGAGGAAAAAAACACCGTTGAAATAAACCCATGGGAGAGGAAAACACCGTTGAAATAACCATGGGAAGGAGGAAACAAAAAACACCGTTGAAAAAAACCAATAACCCCATGGGGAGGAAAACACCGTTGAAATAACCATGGAGAGGAAAAAAAACACTGTTGAAATAACCCAATGGAGAGGAAACACTGTTGAATAAAACCCATGGGAGAGGAAAACAAAAAACCGTTGAAATACAACCCATGGAGAGGAAAACACTTGTTGAGAAATAACCCATGGAGAGGAAAACACCGGTTGAAATAAAAACCCATTGGAGAGGGAAAAACACTGTTGAAATAAAAACCCATGGAAACCTTTCGGAGGAAAAACTGTTGAAATTAACTCAATGGAGAGGAAATCACTGTTTGAAATAACCATGGAGAGGAAAACACCGGTTTTTGAAATAGAACCCACGGAGAGGAAAAAAACGTTGTTAAATAACTTCATGGAGGAGGAAATCACTGTTGACAAATAACCCATTGGAGAGGAAAACAAAACCCCGTTGAAACTAAACCCATGGAGAGGAAAAACTGTTGAATTAACGCATGGAGGACACAAAACACTGTTGAAATTAACCCATGGAGAGGAAAACACTGTTGAAAATAACCCATTGAGGAGGAAACAAACAACGTTTTGAAATAACCCATTGGAGGAGGAAAGGAAAAACACGGTGTTGAAATAATCCATGGAGAGGAAAAACTGTTGAAATAACCCATGGAGAGGAAAACACTGTTGAAATAACCCATGGAGAGGAAAAACTGTTGAAATAACCCATGGAGAGGAAAACACTGTTGAAATAACCCATGGAGAGGAAAAACTGTTGAAATAACCCATGGAGAGGAAAACACTGTTGAAATAACCCATGGAGAGGGAAAAACTGCTGAAATAACCCATGGAGGGAAAACCGCTGGGAAAACTGCGAAATAATCTATCAAGAGGGAAAACAGGTAAAATATCCCATGGAGAAGGGAAATTACTGAAATATCCAGTAAAGAATAGGAAATTTTCTCAATGTTTAGTAAAAAGTGTTTAAATAACTCGAGAGAGGAGGAAAAATTGTTGATATAACCGATGCAGAAGAAGGAAAATTTCTGAGATAACCCATAAAGACAATGGAAAATTACTCTAAGTGTAGTGAATATTGTTGAAGCAACTCATAAAGAGAAAATAATGTTAAATAACCCATAAAGAATGAAAATTGTTCAATTAACCTATAAAAAGAAAGAAACATTGTAGAAATAACCCATAAAAAGGAAGGAAAGTAGTTGTTGTAATACTCCTAAAGAAAAATTGAGGAAATAATTCAGACGTAAAATTGTTGAACTAACCCACAAAGAAAAATTAAAATTACTGAAATAACAAACAAAGGAAGATAATTATTGAAATAACCCCCCAAAAAGGGAGCAAAATTGTTAAAACTGCTCTCAGAAGCAAAGAAAATCGTTTTGGTGAGTTTTCCCCAAGAAGAAAGAAAACGGTTTCATTTTCGTGACGCATTTTTTATCTGAAAATGTTCGAGGAGTTCCCGCTCGGGAGGATCAAGTGAATCGTTGCAATTAACGGAGCTTATCTCTTTCATCGCTCGCCCGTCGTTTATTAGATTAAAGGACGACGTTCCGGATGTTCCGAAAAATATATTGCGACCCAAATATAACTGAAGAGTAGTAATTAGCATTTATGCTGCAAGGGTAAATATATTTGCTAATGCTTGTATTTATCTTCTCTTTCTGTATATGTTTTTGAAACAGACGAAGCTGAGAAGACATCCTGGGTAAAAACGCCATATACATGATATGGGTAGAAATGTATATATGTATGTGTATATATATATATATATATATATATATATATATATATATATATATATATATATAGATAGTATTATATATAATATTTATACTTTACAGTAATAAAATCATAAACTATATATCTTAGAACATTTATCCTCACTTAGGTGTTTTCTAGAAAAAGGTTTGGCTTATTCATGATTCTTCTTCTCTGAATAAAAAAACTGGCAGTAAAAACATAGCACAATTTTGCACAACTCGGTGATCAGTAAAGAAAGATGCAGGTATCGTTTTGAAACCGATTACTCTGCCATAGGACTTTTATCTAAACCAATTTTCCACTAGTCTCTTTTGCCTAAATTTCAATTCCCTCCTACATAAGACTCTTCGACCCATCTGCCCATACTGAAATAGTCGTTTCATTTCTACCATGGTTCCTCCATCGTGCCTTTGCCTGATTTTATAGGTATTTTTCCCTATTTATGCTTTGGTCCAAACCATTCGTTTTCTCTCCCGCTTTTTTAATAATTTTTTCCTCCACTTACCATTTCCTTCTGTTATTATCAGTCTTTTTTGTTACCTATCTGTGCATTCATCTCACTCTCCTCATTTCCTTTTTATGCCTTATCTCTTTGCTTCTTGCCCCTAATCCGCATCAATGTATTGAGAGAAAAACCCTAATTATTTCATCTTGTTTCACGAAGCGAGTCTTCGTTTCACAATAATTTCCCTTTGAGGGAAAAACCTTCTCTCTCATCGGCTCCTATTCTACTTCCATTGATAAAATAGTTGTTTCATATAACCTTGTTCTGTTAACTGAGCAATTTACGTGTAACGATCTAGATTACTTCGACATATTTATTATGTTTTATATGACTGATAAGTAGGACGCAAACACACACAAAAAAACTCAACTAAACGATGATATGCATCAAAAATTGGTAACAGCAGAAGGATAACCTAAGTTACCACCACTTGGTACTATAATTATTTTCGGTACTACCATTTTTTATACAAACATGTACATACAGCACTGATATTGCGATTTGGTGGGCTCTAAGCAAAATAGTGATCCTGACACTAAGCAAAACAAACCCACAGTCAGGACCAAAGTCACAAAAGCCAATAACAGAGGCTCATTGCTGAAATGGAGATTGCTGAAGGTGACCAAAGAGGTTGTAGCCGACAATGGTCAAAATTAGTCCCTACTATCGGGAAAAAATTAAATCAGCGTTTCCAGAGATTTCTTTAGAACGATAGAGGTCACCTGAGATAGCTAACCTCTGAAAATAGTTCAAAATAACCAAAGATATACAATTATTCATAATACCACCATCTTCAAAAATTTATGTAGCTTTACAAACGGAGCATCATTTTCTAGCAGGAATAGATGAACATGTTTTTCAATTGATGCTAAATATAATGCCTGGGGCAAAGTAAACAATTATTAAGACTTATTTAATATACTGACGCCTACCCAATATGATTCAAGAATTTAAAGCAAGGTACAAGATGGGCAGTAATATAAGAAGTTAATTTCGTAAAAACACTTCTCTCGCTACTTTATTCTTTTATTTTTTTTATTTTTCTAATCTGACGCAAATCGTGACTTGGTGCACATGCTCATCAACACGTACCATGGGCATTACGATACTGACTTCGGATATTCAACAGCAATTATCAAACAACCCACTGTCAGCCCACATCACCCCACCCATCCCATTGAAAAAATTAAACTTGATGAGTTGTTACATATCTTAGCAAATGGGAAGCACCGACTTTATTTCGTTGTCAGACTCGTAAGAAAACTGAATGGAAAAATACGTTAAACCTACTTGATGAAAGATGAACCCCGCAAATGAGTGACTGTCAACATACACTTCCATTTGTAATTTTCAAAGTACTTTTGGCTACTGAGGGTAAAGCAAGTTCAATCATTAAACCATTTGGTTATCCATATTTATTTCTAAGAGATGCAACAAGACTAATTATCAAGAATAATTTCTCTTTCTCTCTCAATATATATATATATATATATATATATATATATATATATATATGTATATATATATATATATTATATAAGATATATATATATATATATATATATATATTGAGAGAGAAAGAGAAATTATTCTTGATAATTAGTCTTGTTGCATCTCTTAGAAATAAATATGGATAACCAAATGGTTTAATGATTGAACTTGCTTTACCCTCAGTAGCCAAAAGTACTTTGAAAATTACAAATGTGAAGTGTATATATATATATATATATATATATATTATATATATATATATGTATACTATGACTATATAATATAATATATATATATAATATATTATATATATATATATATATATATATATATATATATAATATATATGTGTGTAGTGTGTGCATGTGTGTATATGTATAACATATACATATATGCATATAGATAGATAGCTCGATAGACCGATATAACGCATCATCTGATTCGAACATGAAACATTTCATTTCCAGCACAGGACAATTTTTCTTCAATGAATAACTGAAAACAGGATACTTACTTCTAACTTACATTAACATTTCAGTCATATAAGAAAACGGTAAATGCATGCTACCTTTTCATTTAGGTATAGTTTAATGTATTTACAATTTCTCTGGGTTCGCTTGGATGTGAAACGTGTAAGCGGTTTCGTTGACACGTCAGCGCGGACAATTTCTGTGTAAAACAAAAAAATAAATTATTTAGGAATTCCGATTAGGTAGCAGGGCTTTGTGTCCGAGCAAAGCAAAGTGAATTTGCGCATAAAGCAAGAGGCTCATCATTCACAATTCCAAAATCCTCACATAAATCCCATTCCAGCAACAAACATTTTCATGACGGAAGGATTCATCATATATTGTCGTACAGAGTTATCATGGCCAAACGATGACAAATAGGAAGAATTTGGGTAAATGTGATGTTTCATATTGATACTAAATGCCCATTTATTTTTGTTTTCAACCCCAAGTTTATTTCACTGATCATGCCATGTTTTTAGCGTACATGTACGTTGGAAATTGGATTGATTATATATTAATGTGTGTAAGCATGTATGTGTGTGTGTGTATGTATGTATGTATGTATGTGTATGCATGTATGTATCATATATAATGCATTTATATATGTCTGTGTTTGTGTGTGCCCGTATATGTAATTAATATCTCCGCTTTTGCTCACATTTCGGGACGGTTTCCACATTCTATTTCTACACTTACGGCTTCCGATAACTATATTGTTCGAAGACCAAATTAGTCAAGATCCTAATAACTTCTGCTACAACGTCCCAAGAACATAAAAGCCTTTCCCCTGACAGTAAGACATGTCTTTAGAATAAAGTCAACGCAAGGGTCAGTGCCACATTCATACCTGAAATAGTGAACAGCTGGTTGGTACCTGTGCAGACAGGTGAGTAATAGTGGATATATAAGCTTTTGTTTTTTTAAACTTGTTTTATGAAGTTTGTCCATAAATTTCCCAGATCTTTTAAGAAAATTATTTTTCAGGACTCTTCGCCGTCACTTTCTCACCTATTGGCGGGAACCTGAGGGTTGAGGTGGGTTTGTAATCGTACCTGTTTGAATATTAATTTCACATGACTAATTTTCACATACATACCATAAATTTTTACTCTTTTTATCCACTACCATTCCATCCATTCAACTCACTGAATGACACTTACGGGCTAATTTAGGGGCAAGAGCGCCCCCCCCCCCCCCATACCGCAAAACCCCGTGCTGCCCATACGCCAGCTTAGTCATATACACAAAAAAAAAAAAAAAAAAAAAAAACAGCACAGCGATAATACTTGGTCACTTGACTAACTTAATTCTTTTCACATGACCGCGACACTTCACATTGATTCTCTTCCTTGGACACTACAAACCACTTTCAAATCTCCTTTGGGTATATACTGTATATATACATACATATACATATAATGTGCAGATACATAATATATATATATATGAATATATACAATGTGTGTGTGTGTATATATATATATATATATATATATAATATATATATATATATATATATATATATATATATATGCTTAAAAAATCACTGTAGATGCACGTGACTTCATAAATAAGCGAATACCACAGGAAAATGAGAGTCAGAAATCCAAGCGCTTTCGTCTTTACTAAGACATTGTCAAGGAGCAATAATGAAATACAATTGGAGAGAAAGGTCTCAGGTACAAAACAAGATCAAGAATACCAGATGGTTAATTGTCAAAAGGGTAAAAATTAAAAGAGATAATCCAGGATTATCGGATATCACACGGTCACAAACCTAACTGAAATTACAAAGTACCTTTAACAGTTTTTACATGTTTTGGACTGTAAAGGTAACAAGTTTGTAATTTCGGTTAGGTTTTGTGACCGTTTGAGATCCGATAATCCTGGATTATCTCTTTTAATTTTTACCCTTTTGACAATTAACCATCTGGTACTCTTGATCTTGTTTTGTACCTGAGACCTTTCTCTCCAATTGTATTTCATTAGCTCCTTGACAATGTCTTAGTAAAGACGAAAGCGCTTGGATTTCTGACTATCATTTTCCTGTGGTATTCGCTTATATATATATATATATATATATATATATATATATATATATATATATATATATATATATATATATATATATATATATATATATATATATATATATATATACCTATATATAGATATATATATATATATATATATATATATATATATATATATAATATACGATATATAACCTATACCTATATATATATATATATATATATATATATATATATATAGAGAGAGAGAGAGAGAGAGAGAGAGAGAGAGAGAGAGAGAGAGAGAGAGAAAGCACTCAACAATTGCAAATTGCATTGCGCTGATAAAATTCCCGAACTTTTCTTTCTAATTGGCAACTTGCATCCCAAAAAAATCTCTCTTTCATTAGAGTTTCGCTCTTAGCCAATAGACAGGAATCGGGAATCAAACGAGTCTCTGACGCCTTTTTTTTAGTTCTTTACTTTTCCTGGTGATCTCAATCCGGTCTCCGTTTAGCGCCGGAGACTTGAATTATCTCAGTATTTATCTATCAACTCTTTATATTACTTGTCCAGTTGACAGATGGCTGAGTAAATTTTCTCTTAACAACCTGGGTATAAAACTCGCCTCATTATGTGTATTAACACTCTCTCTCTCTCTCTCTCTCTCTCTCTCTCTCTCTCTCTCTCTCTCTCGTCTCTCTCTCTCTCTCTCTCTCTCTCTCTCTCTCTCTCTCAAACTTTCCAAACGTGGCCGTCCAACCTAAACTTAAGATGGTGAAACTTCAGTGAAGTGAAATTGTGCGGACAAAGCATTTTAAACTTCGTGAAATTGCGCAATTGTTTTCCCGGTTTTTCTTCCATGTGTAGAAGTCGAGTATATATTTTCCCATTTTGGATAAACCTCAGGAAGCGTCACATTTAATTAAGAGATATAAATGACTGCCCAGACTGAATAGCGAAGAATGACTAAATTCTTTGCCAAAGATAACTTAAGATTGTTTTCTCTCTTAGAAACGCTTTACTTGACTATGTACACTTGATTAAAAGTACAGAACCTTTTA
>NC_061089.1:39430623-39435623 GCF_015104395.2 Macrobrachium nipponense | reverse complement strand
GGTCCTTCACAAAGTTAAACCGGGAACAAACTGCCTCCAACTATATTCTTTAGCATCAAAAGTGGGTTCTACTTGAGAGAAAAATCAAATATAACCTGTAGTTAGGATTTTATAGACAACATTGAAGGTGTGGGTATAACTGGCTAATTTATTCATTGAAATTATATAGCTTAGTAACTGTAACGGATATCCAAATGAACAGGTGAGTTAGCTTAAATTAATTGCCGTGGCTGTGTATGTCGCCTGAAGATACCTTATGCTGCATTTGTTTATTGACTTCTTGTTCATTTCCTATATTTCTATGTCATATAATTTGGAAATTACTTTTTGTTCAATAAATGACCTACTGCATAAGACTAGACAGTCGTTCCTCATTATAAAGACATCTACGCCGTGTTGGAAGACTTCCATAGCACCATGAACCGACCACCGATGCGGTGTATGATGGTAAAGGGAGATTTGCAGTGTCACTTACTATTATTGCCATTTCAATTTTATTAAGTTTTTAATTGTATTTTTCCATAGAAATGTTTCCACGTTTGCGGCAGGCTAAAATATATAATCATTCAAAGCACTTTTTTTCCGCTGATTCCAGAATACCCGTTCACTGATTCCTCCGTGGTTGGATGATACACTTCTTGTGAAGCTCCACTTATCTTCTTCCCTTTTCCACCTACCCCTTTATTTTGGGAAGTGGTCGAGAAAAAGTTTCAGCTATTGGCAATCACATTTAAGTACCGTCTCGCTTATCTGTTTCAGAGGTAAAAATGATCAGGAACTCCTGTGTCAGATTTTATACCATCCTGTAGTTCGTCACTTAAAATGATCGCGAAGAACACATGACCCAGATCAACTTTGCTAGGATGCTCGAACGGAGAAGTCGTGGATTTTTAGATAGTGAAAGATGACAGCAGTTGAAGGGGGACGATCTAGACGTATGGTCTTTGGCGTCATATTATAGCATCCGTCGCCCGAGTCGACGAAGGAGTCTTCACTGTAGAGAGACGACTCCTCGCGAGGTAATGATGGGTAGGAAAATCTAAAGAATGACAAAAAAATATAAACTAACGTAATGGAGTTGACAAGGGTAAGTCTTTTAATGTTACAATACTAAGAGATTGTCTCCTCCTAATTATTATTATCAACTATTACTATTGCCACTATTTTTGGGGCTAATAACCTGAACATGATACATATGCTAAAAAAAACACCGATGCATGAACGTCCTACAGACAAGTCATCCGTACAATATCCCAACACACACATTTATACATATATATATGTGTGTGTGTGTATGTATGTATGTAGTATGTATGTATGTATGTATTTATGTATGTATGTTATGTATGTATGTATATATATATTATATTATATATATATATATATATATATATGTATATATATATATATATATATATTATAAATATATATTTATATATATTATTATATATATAATATATATATATTTTAATATATATATATATATTATATATAATATATATATATATTATATACGTATGTGTGTGGTGTGTCCCACATTACGATATGCTACAAGCTGAAGAATAAAACAAGTTTTCAGTAAACATGAAAAATGAGCATTGAACACTCACCCCCTCTTCTAATCGGTTGTTGAAATTCCCTTTCTCTTGAGTACCTCTTCTTGTCTCCCCAAGACACTCAGCAAGGCTTTGCAGTCGTTCCTTGGGCAAAGTTGCCCACGACTGTTAATGGCTTCGAATAGCTTTGGTACTGATTCATGTGATGTCCATCTCACGAAGACTGTGCTTCATCATGCCCCACAAATTCCTTGTGGAGTTTATCCTGGGGATTTCCCAGCCAATCATTAAAATACGAGAGCTGACAATCATTCAATCACTTAGTGATTTTGCCCTGTGGCATGGTGGGCCATCTTGCATGAACACCTTGGCATTAGTTTATCAAAGGAACCTTACAGAGTATAATACTGAAAGTCTACATACACGTGTTGGTTAAATTTCACTTTCTTACCCTGAGTAGCAAGTTAACCAACGCTGTAATAACTAAAATATCCTTTTTCAATCACTGAATCAAAGGTTAAGTCTTCACTGTGTACTTAGGGTCCAAGGAATTAGAACGAGGTGTTAGTTGTAAGCCTCCGAGCTGAACCATACCCGCAGTCAATGTAGCTTCTTCACTCTAAAGGCCTTCCTACGTCCCCCTTGAGTTTTGGCGTTGTAACTCTTACACTTTTCTGCCTTTGCTTACAAGGCTTAGGGCGAACACGGTCTAGCTGCGGTACCCAATGCCATAATGCAGAATGTGACAGACCGTCCTACGTTCCTTGCTGCATGGTTAATTCTATAGGCACTTAGTCTTGGATTGGCACTGGCCTACCAACTAATCAGGTCCCTGGTGCTGGCGGTAGTTTTCCTTAGGCGACCAGACTTGTGTTTGGGCACTGCCAAATGCCTCTCCCCCTTCAGCCTTAAACTGATTAAACCGGAAAACACTTCGTCGGTGAAGCGTTTGATATGCACTCCCCTGGAATATGCACTCCCCAGTCGTTATTGTACGTATGAGTTGCACTCCCCCAGTCATTATTATACATGTAATTCCCACTCCCCTCCCACCCGTAAATGCTATACACTATTATGTACTCTGCATTCTATATTTGCTTCCATACAAAGGGTTTGGATATAATTGTATACTTGTTTATATATATATCTATATTTAATGCGCTTGGCTGGATGGCATGGTTTGGCTTTGCTTGGATTTTAGAGTTCTCGGCTTGGCTTTTAGAGTGCTTGGCATGGTATGTTGGGCTTGGCTTGGCTTTTGCTTGTCTTTTAGAGTGTTTGGCATGGCATGGTTTGGCTTGGCTTGGCTTGGCTTGGCTTTTAGAGTTCTTGACATGGCAAGACTTGGCTTACCTTGGCCTTGCTTGGCTTTTAGATGTTTGGCTTGGCTTTGCTTTGCTTTGCTTTTGGAGTACTTGGCTTGGCTTTGCTTTGCTTTGCTTTTAGAGTGCTTGACATGCCATGGCTTGCCTTAGATTGGCTTGGCTTGGCTTGGCTTGGCTTGGCTTTTAGTGGCTTGGCTTGACTTTGCTTTGCTTTACTTGGCTTGGCTTTTAGAGTATTTGGCATTTCATGGCTTGGATTGGCTTGGCTGGCTTTGCTTTGCTTGCCTTTTTAAAGTGCTGTTTGGAGGGCCCAACTCTTGTTTTGGAACTTGGCCTGGATGGCTTGGCTTGGCTTGGCCTGGTTTTTAGAATGCTTGGCATGGCTTGGCTTGGCCTTTAGAGTTCTTGGCATGGCAAGGAAAATGGGGGAGTGCTTATTATACAGAGGGAGTATTTATTGCACGTATAGTATGGAACTGGGGGAGTGCAAATCATACGTTTAATAACGAATGGGGAGTTACTTTTATACGTATAATAATGACTGGGGAGTCCAAACTCAAGGGAGTGCAAATTATATGTGACACCGGCAGCACCGGTAATTCTCACTCTTTCTGTCACATTATGCTTTCACTTATACAAATTATTCGCTGCGGACAAATCTCGTGATCACTGAATCACTGATCCGCAATAAAATAAATACACTGATTAAACCTTTGTCAACGAAAGCTAAAGGGATACTGAAAGGCGGAAGCTTTTGGCCATTAACAGCAATTGCTGCCAAATTGTGCTAGAGTTTTCATGCCTAAAATACCGCCCAGTTTTCCGCCCATTTAACGGGGGGCGGGTAATTAACGGAGTCAACATAATGATACGGCATAAGCCACTGTAATTTGTGGCTTATCATAACGCACGGACTGTTTATATGTATGTATATATATATCTAATATTTATATATATATATATATATATATATATTCTATATATATATATATATATATATATATATATATATATATATATATATATATATATATATAGTTCCAAAACATCTATTGTACCTGTTAGACTTAAGTCCACTAAGTATATTATATATACATATATATATATATATATATATATATATATATATATATATATATATATATATATATGTATATATATATATATATATATATATATATATATATATATATATTATTCGAGCTACAAATGTCCTTTAATATCGGTTTACATATATGAAAATATATCAATTCCGAGGTAGAGAGAATTAGATATTAAAGGACATTTGTAGCTCTAATAATTTAATATGGATCACGGTGATGTGATAAATTATTCATAAATATATATATATATATACTAGATATATATATATATATATAATATATATATATATATATATATATATATATATATATATATATATATATATATATATATATATATATATATATAAAGCTAATTCCACAGGAAAATGATATTCAGAAATCCAGCGCTTTCATCTTTACTGAGACATTGTCAAGGAGCTAATGAAATACAATTGGAGAGAAAGGTGTCAGGCACACAACAAGATCAAGAATACCAGATGTTAATTGTCAAAAGGGTAAAAAATTAAAAGAGATAATCCAGGATTATCGGATATCACATGGTCACAAACCTAAACAGATTTGACCCTAACCGAAATTACAAAGTATCTTTTTTACAGTCCAAAACATGTAAAAACTGAATATATTAATTTTGTTGCTTATATTTATCTACAACTTTTATTTATTATGAAAGCATCAAGTTTAAATAAACCAAGACTTAAATTTAGAACATTTCTATTTTGACTGATGAAACAAGATTCAATGATATTCCTTTAAACTATGTCATTACATGGGTTTAAGGCTCTTTGCTTGGAACTCCCAGTTAATAGGGATGGTCGTTTAAAGCTCTCATATGTACGAATAATGCAATTCGATATTTGCCCAGTTCTCACAGAATATTGATGCTGTTTGAAACGTTGTGAGAGAGATTTACCGGTCTGTCCGTAATAGACTTTATCACACTTTTACTCCTACCAAAGGAATAAGAATTTTTACAATTTTAAAGTTTTTTAACATAAATATTGTTTTCAGTAATA
>NC_061089.1:39420623-39425623 GCF_015104395.2 Macrobrachium nipponense | reverse complement strand
CAACAAATAACCATACCTAATACAACGAATATTCTTCCTAACACTTCATCATAGAACTTGGAATTTTCACCATACTACAACGACAAGAGCTGCAACTACAACAACAATTAAAAAGTCTGGTGGATATTTATATCAATCTATATAGACCAAGAAAAATAATGAAACTACAAATCCTAAACTATAACAAGAATTATGACAGCAGCAAAAATTCATGTTTTCATAACATTTCATTTAGTATACAAATTTAACTTTTTTGCCTAGCTACTTTAGATAATGGCTTAATAGAATAAAAAACATCTGGATCTCTCCAAACTCACAATGAATATATACCCAAATAAACAATTATTCTCTAAACTATGTACTCACATACGTTGTGGAGAGATGAGGTCACACTGAAGTTATTCTTCTCTAGCCGAGAACCAGATGGTAAAGTTACGCAGTTCCATCCCCTAAAATACAAATAAATGAATAAATAAATAATCGAACTATACACATAAATTAGGATAGACAGTATTTTTAAGGAAAGGTCAGTAATAACATCTAAAAAAATTATAGTAATCGGTGGCAAAACAATCACAGCACCCAAAACAAAGCGCAAACTCACTTAAACAATTTAAGACTGAAAACCATTTCTAATTCCCAGGAGTCTCTCTGGCAGGCAAACCCACAAATGAATTTAAAATCAAATCCTTTTCCCTCTTCGTAGTGACACTCACCGACATCGCTTTCAGTGAACCGACAATAGCAATCCCTTTACAGATCCAGCAAGCATAAAGTAGATTGGATTATCTTCCTCTCGAACTAAACGTGAAGCGTTTGATGGAGAGAGAGAGAGAGAGAGAGAGAGAGAGAGAGAGAGAGAGCCTCTTAAATGACTTGTCTCCTGCCTTCACTATGGAGATGAAGTCAATCTCCATCCACAGTCTTCTCAGCGACCTTTTTTGTGTTTGTGTTTGTTGTTTGTGTGTGTGAGAGAGAGAGAGAGAGAGAGAGAGAGAGAGAGAGAGAGAGAGAGCGCACCTTGAAATACGATTCATCGATCAAGGCTACCAGCTAATCAGAAAATAAATTTGAGTGAGAGAGCACCATGAAAAAAAGGTAGACCGAGCAAACCTGCCGCTAATCAGAGAACATGTTTGAGGTTGCATCTACATTTTTGGCGATTTCTAATGAAAGCTAACTCACAGTATCCTTTGAACTATTAAGGGTTTTATTGCATTTATCTGCATCCTGCCGTTTAAGACTTACATTTTGATGATGTTAATTACCTCTCGGTCTTTTCATCTATGTTTGCCTGTTCGTTATGAACGCCCAGACTATGAAAGCTAGGGCTACCAAATTTTTACCATAGACTCCCCTACCCCCGGGGAAGGTTTTAGTCAAAATCCGAAATTCTAGGGGCCGTTTCTAAGGGGGCCTTAACCGATCTTTTTCATACCCCCTCATATTTTACAACTTTCGGTGTTGACAGCAAACTCTTCGGATTTTTCACAACTTCTTTGACTCAACCAAAAATTTAATAACTCTAATGATTTTTCAAACCTTCTTTGGCTCGACTAGATCCCAAGTGAAATTACTTATTCTGAAAGTGATTGCATAATCCGCCCTGCTGGGGTTGTCATCACGAGCGGCATGTCCCCTTTTATCCCGAGCAATGCCGGTCATAGCAGCTAGTTTCTTTATAAGAGAAAAGATATATCACGGTTACAAGTACAAATGCATTTTTATAACATATAAGAATTTATATTTGATACCTTTTTTCATATAAGTTCTCATCATTGTTTGTTTTTTAGGATATTTCTTTTTTGCTTCATATCTGTATACATTAGAATAATTATATAGATACATACATATATATATATATATATA
This sequence comes from Macrobrachium nipponense, assembly GCF_015104395.2. Classification (NCBI taxonomy): domain Eukaryota; kingdom Metazoa; phylum Arthropoda; class Malacostraca; order Decapoda; family Palaemonidae; genus Macrobrachium; species Macrobrachium nipponense. The sequence goes on along the minus strand of NC_061089.1, from coordinate 39,423,754 downwards.
TATATATATATATATATATATATATATATATTTATATATATATATATATGTGTATATATATATATATATATATATATATATATATATATATATATATATACATATTATATATATACATTTATATATATATATTATATATATATATATATATATATTATAATATATATATATATATTCACACTATAAACATTACTGGAAATTCTTTTATTAAAGAAAAAAATATTCATATAAGAGGCTCAGAAGCAGGAGTGACACAGAATGTTATGGCAATAGTCAACAATCATCAGGGAACTGCCTGTGGGCATTTTCGGTCCCATGGTTCCAATAATTATTTTACGTGAGTGTTTTTATAGCAAAAGGTGCAGCAGAAATAAGGTTTTAAATCTGCTGAAGGCACAAAAATTTGCAGTATAATGTTGTAAGTTTTTATAAGGGTATTTTTTATCATTTCTTTCGTGTTATTCTAAAATGACTTAAGTGCCATATACAATTGTGTTAATTATAAAGTATATATTCCTTTATTAGGTAACCAGCACTAGCGTTCATCCTAAACTTGAACTTACGACCATCTAGCATTTGCTCATTCAACTATTCTATACTATATCTGAATGTTAAAAATCAAAGAAAATCTCCCTACATTTTAAAACGACCTAATCTACAGAAATGCAAGCTTAATCTGCCCTCAAGAACATTCTTTTATACTATAGTATTGAACAACCACATATCTTATATCCACAAGTATATTTTTAACATTGATGCGATAAAGACTCGAATACTCCATTACTCTCAAAAGCAAGTAATTATCGTTTAGAATAGTATCAGAAACTTTATTACCATTACATAAGAGTAAGCGATTTTTCGTAAAAAAAAATATACATGTATTTATACTATAATTAAATATATATATATATATAATATATATATATATATATATATATATATATATATATATATACATACATATATATTATACATATATATGCAAATGCACATACATATATATATATTTATTAAACATTACATACATATATGAAAGTTTGCTTAATAATGGTTTATTTAGTGTATATATATATAATGTGTGTGTGTGTGTGTGTACAACAAGAAAGCTTTTCTTAATGATGGCTTCTCACTCTCTCTCTCTCTCTCTCTCTCTCTCTCTCTCACTCCAACGTGACTAAAAAGTCTCCTCATTCCGTGGTTTCGTGACTATTTTTACTCGGAAGAGGTAGGACCATACTTTGACATTTGAATTTATCTAATGGCATTTCTTGTGATCTCGTTTTCACTTTAATTAATTTTCCATGTTGAGTTCCTTTGGTTCAAGTCAAGAGATAAGATATGGTTAGAAAAAGTCTTATTTTCTTACTAATTAAGTAAATGTAATTAATATCTTGAATGATATACGATATTAGAAGAAATTGGTGCGAGCAATTACGATTGTCATATTTCCATGGGCAAACATGAAGGGGAAGAAAACACACAAAAAACGTTTACAGAGGAATCATACTTGACACGTGCGGCTTCAGCAAGATGAAAAACAGAAAACTTCTCAGAATTACTGGGGCAATTATCCTGCCTCAAAAATCTTCACGGTGGAAAAGACAAAAAACAGCTCATGCTTCCATACTCCAACCTGACTCCCTTATCTCTTTCCAAGCTTTTATCATCTTCAGTATTAAGACCAAAGGCATTTATGGAAGAGTGAAAGATTTCATTATACAGTTGTCACGATGACTTCTATCGTCACTCCTTTAAATTGAAGCATTTTATTTCTAGACATACTTTTCTAATGTATGAATTTAAGAGTAGTAACTTAGCAAATGGCAAATATTATTCCTTAAAACTGTCTCCAGTATGTCTCATTTCTGAAGTATGCATTGCAGTGGTTTTTGTTTTGTCTTTTAATTTTGAAACGGAATGGCTGTACTGAGTATACACATCAGCTTTACTCGACACACGAGCTTTACACAAGTGAATACTGTAGCACAAAATATATTATTTAGCTAGACGCCGCAGTATTTCTTGAAAACAAATGTGCACGTTCAAAAACAGACATCTACCCATGCATACACGGGCGAAATGAGTGTGTGATATATGTATGTATATATGTGTATATATATATATATATATATATATATATATATATATATATATATATATATATATATATATATTTATGGCACTACATAACGCGTGACAATATATTCAGCAAAGGCCACAGGAAAAACAAAAGAAGGCGTACCAAGCGCTTTCCTGTTATTTCAACACATTTTCGAGGCACAATGCTAAATACACCGAGAGCTTCTAACAAAGTAAACATAAAAACTGAAAAATGGAAACACAAGTATCCAAAGTCCTATTGAATCCAGTACAGCAGGTACAGAACAGCTCAACTTGTGATTAAAAAGAAACAATTTTGCAAATCTCTTGCACAACAAATGCGTCTAGTTTATACATACCTTGGCTTACACTTAATAGGTCACCGTGATATTTAACGAAAGTAGAGTAAATAACATTTCTACGAGTTATATTGTTACTATATAAAGCAACTTTTGCCCCTTCCCATTACATAACACGAGTAAAATTATTAATGTGTAGAAATAAAACACTCGACATTTGCCCCGTTCTCACATTATGTCTATTGTTGTTTTAATTCTAGTTTCCAGTCCCTTCCCAGATTGTCTTATGAATAAATAAATATGCTTTGAGTGCACATTTTTTTGGATATAGGATTTCATTTTTTTTTATATTCCTTTCCTTTAGGAGATATATTTTTAGGAGCCTTGTTTTATTTCACATGGAGTTATTGGGGAAATAGAGGTAAATATTTTGTATTTGCCGAAATAGAGGTGATTATTCTTTATTCCTCGAGTGGTGTTTTTTTTTATTAACATATGGCTATCAGAGAAATAAGAGTGAATAATATATGGATGTTGTTATTAACCAAATGGTAAAAATAATATTTTTTTTCACTGGAGGGGTGTTATTGTTAATATGGTGTCACATATTTATATATGGAGTTGGGATTAATCTTTGGCGGGTGACCCTTTTTTTTGTGGTTATGGGAGTTTTTTTTTCGAGCCAAGAGAAGATTTCTGTGGTTCCTTCTTTTGGTTTCGTGACTATTTAGA
>NC_061089.1:39402811-39410311 GCF_015104395.2 Macrobrachium nipponense | reverse complement strand
GAGAGATTTAGACCATCCTATTAACTGGAGTCAAGCAAGAGCCTTAATCCCATGTAATGACACAGTTAAAAGGAATATCATTGAATCTTGTTTCATCAAGTCAAATAAGAGGAATGTTCTAAATTTAAGTCTTGGTTTATTTAAACTTGATGCTTTCATAATGAAAAAAGTTGTAGATAAATATAAGCAACAAAATTAATATATTCAGTTTTCACATGTTTTTGACTGTAAAGAAACTTTGTAATTTCAGTTAGGGTCAAATCTGTTTAGGTTTGTGACCGTGTGATATCGGATAATCCTGGATTATCTCTTTTAATTTTTACCCTTTTGACAATTAACCATCTGGTATTCTTGGTCTTGTGTTGTACATGAGATCTTTCTCTCCAATCGTAATTCATTAGCTCCTTGACAATGTCTTAGTTAAAGATGAAAGCGCTTGTATTTTGACTATCATTTTCCTGTGGTATTCGCTATATATATATATATATATATATATATATATAAATATATATATATATATGAATAATTATCACATCACCATGATCCATGTAAATTATTAGAGCTACAAATGTCCTTTATTTATCTAATTCGCTCTACCTCGGAATTGATATATTTTTTCATATATGTAAACCGATATTAAAGGACATTTGTAGCTCGAATAATATATATATATATATATATATATATATATATATATATATATATATATATATAATATACTTAGTGGACTTAAGTCTAACAGGTACAATAGAGTTTGAAACTATATATATATATATATATATATATATATATATATATATATATATATATATATATAATATATATATATATACATACATATAAACAGTCCGTGCGTTATGATAAGCCACAAATTACAGTGGCTTATGTCGTATCATTATGTTGACTCCGTTAATTACCCGTTAAATGGGCGGAAAACTGGGCGGTATTTGAGGCAGAACTCTAGCACAATTTGGCAGCAATTGCTTTTAATGGCCAAAAGCTTCCGCCTTTCAGTATCCCATTAGCTTTCGTTGACAAAGGTTTAATCAGTGTATTTATTTTATTGCGGATCAGCGATTCAGTGATCACGAGATGTGTCCGCAGCGATGAATTTGTATAAGGGAAAGCATAATGTGACAGAAAGAGTGAGAATTACCGGTGCTATAATTTGCACTCCCTTGAGTTTGGACTCCCCAGTCATTATTATACGTATAAAAGTAACTCCCCATTCGTTATTAAACGTATGATTTGCACTCCAACAGTTCCATACTATACGTGCAATAAACACTCCCTCTGTATAATAAGCACTCCCCTATTTTCCTTGCCATGCCAAGAACTCTAAAGGCCAAGCCAAGCCATGATATGCCAATAACTCTAAAACCCAAGTCACGCCAAGCCAAGCCAATCCAAGCCAAGCTATTCCATGCCAAGCTTTCTAAAAGCCAAGCAAAGCCAAACTATGCCATACCAAGCACTCTAAAAGCCAAGCCAAGTCATGCCATGCCATGCCAAGCATTCTAAAAGCCAGGCCAAGCCAAGCCATGCCACGCCATGCCAAGAACACCAAAAAGCCAAGCCAAGTTAACACAAGCCCAAACAAGCACTTTAAAAGGCAAGCAAAGCAAAGCCAAGCCAATCCAAGCCATGCCATGCCAAATACTCTAAAAGCCAAGCCAAGCAAAGCAAAGCAAAGCCAAGTCCACTAAAAACCAAGCCATGCCATGCCAAGAACACCAAAAAGCTAAGCCAAGTTAACCCAAGCCCAAACAAGCACTTTAAAAGCTAAGCAAAGCAAAGCCAAGCCAAGCCAATCCAAGCCATGCCATGCCAAATACTCTAAAAGCCAAGCCAAGCAAAACAAAGCAAAGCAAAGCCAAGCCAAGCCAAGCCCACTAAAAGCCAAGCCAAGCCAAGCCCACTAAAAGCCAAGCCAAGCCAAGCCCACTAAAAGCCAAGCCAAGCCAAGCCCACTAAAAGCCAAGCCAAGCCAAGCCAAGCCAATCTAAGCCAAGCCATGCCATGTCAAGCACTCTAAAAGCAAAGCAAAAGCAAAGCCAAGCCAAGTACTCCAAAAGCAAAGCAAAGCAAAGCCAAGCCAAACATCTAAAAGCCAAGCAAGGCCAATGTAAGCCAAGTCTTGCCATGTCAAGAACTCTAAAAGCCAAGCCATGCCAAGCAAAGTCAAGCCAAACCATGCCATGCCAAACACTCTAAAAGACAAGCAAAGCCAAGCAAAGCCCAACCATGCCAAGCCAAGCACTCTAAAAGCCAAGCCGGGAACTCTAAAATCCAAGCAAAGCCAAGCCATGCCATGCCAAGCGCATTAAATATAATATATAAACTAGATATAATATATAAACAAGTATACAATTATGTCCAAACCCTTTGTATGAAAGCAACTATAGAATGCAGAGTACATAATAGTGTATAGCATTTACGGGTGGGAGGGGAGTGGGAATTACATGTATAATAATGACTGGGGGAGTGCAGCTCATACGTACAATAACGACTGGGGAGTGCATATTCCAGGGGAGTGCATATCAAACGCTTCACCGACGAAGTGTTTTCCGGTTTAATCAGTTCAAGGCTGAAGGGGGAGAGGCATTTGGCAGTGCCCAAACACAAGTCTGGTCGCCTAAGGAAAACTACCGCCAGCACCAGGGACCTGATTAGTTGGTAGGCCAGTGCCAATCCAAGACTAAGTGCCTATAGAATTAACCAGTGCAGCAAGGAACGTAAGGGCGGTCTGTCACATTCTGCATTATGGCATTGGGTACCGCAGCTAGACCGTGTTCGCCCTAAGCCTTGTAAGCAAAGGCAGAAAAGTGTAAGAGTTACAATGCCAGAACTCAAGGGGGACGTAGGAAGGCCTTTAGAGTGAACAAGCTACATTGACTGCGGGTATGGTTCAGCTCGCAGGCTTACAACTAACCTCGTTCTAATCCCTTGGACCCTAAGTACACAGTGAAGACTATTAAACTTTGATTCAGTGATTGAAAAAGGATATTTTAGTTATTACAGCGTTGGTTAACTTGCTACTCAAGGTAAGAAAGTGAGATTTAACCAACACGTGTATATAGACTTTCAGTATTATACTCTGTAAGGTTCCTTTGATAAAACTAGTGCCAAGGTGTTCATGCAAGATGGTCCACCATGCCACAGGGCAAAATCACTGTGATTGAATGATTGTCAGCCCTCGTATTTTAATGATTGGCTGGGAAATCCCCCGGATAAACTCCACAAGGAATTTGTGGGGCATGATGAAGCACAGCCTTCGTGAGATGGACATCACATGAATCAGTACCAAAGCTATTCGAAGCCATTAACAGTCGTGGGCAACTTTGCCCAAGGAACGACTGCAAAGCCTTGCTGAGTGTCTTGGGGAGACAAGAAGAGGTACTTAAGAGAAAGGGAATTTCAACAACCGATTAGGAGAGTGGGTGAGTATTCAATGCTCATTTTTTCATGTTTACTGAAAACTTGTTTTTTTTATTCTTCAGCTTGTAGCATATCGTAATGTGGGACACCACCACACACACATACGTGTGTGTGTATATATATATATAGATATATATATATATATATATGTATGTATATATATATATATATATATATATATAATATATATGTGTAATATATATATATATATATATATATATATATATGTATAAATGTGTGTGTTGGGATATTGTACGGATGACTTGTCTGTAGGACGTTTCATCGCCATCGGTGTTTTTTTTTTAAGCATATGTATCATTTCTTAAGGTTATTAGCACCAAAATAGTTGGCAATAGTAATAGTTGATAATAATAATTAGGAGGAGACAATCTCTTAGTATTGTAACATTAAAAGACTTCCCCTTGTCCACTCCATTACGTTATTTTATATTTTTTTGTCATTCTTTGGATTTTCGTACCCATCATAACCTCGCGAGGAGTCGTCTCTCTGCAGTGAAGACTCCCTCGTCGACTCGGGCGACGGATGCTATAATATGATGGCAAAGACCATACGTCTAGATCGTCCCCCTTCAACTGCTGTCATCTTTCACTATCTAAAAATCCACGACTTCTCCGTTCGAGCATCCTAGCAAAGTTGATCTGGGTCATGTGTTCTTCGCGATCATTTTAAGTGACGAACTACAGGATGGTATAAAATCTGACACAGGAGTTCCTGATCATTTTTACCTCTGAAACAGAGAAGCGAGACGGTACATTAATGTGATGCCAGAGCAGAAACTTTTTCGCGACCACTTCCCAAAATAAAGGGGAGGTGGAAAAGGGAAGAGGATAAGTGGAGCTTCACAAGAAGTGTATCATCCAACCACGGAGGAATCAGTGAACGGCATTCTGAATCAGCGGAAAAAAAGTGCTTTGAATGATTATATATTGAGCCTGCCGCAAACATGGAAACATTTCTATGGAAAAATACAATTAAAAACTTAATAAAATTGAAATGGCAATAATAGTAAGTGACACTGCATCTCCATGACCATCATACACCGCATCGGTGGTTCATGGTGCTATGGAAGTCTTCCAACACCGAGTAGATGTTTTTATAAGGAGGAACGACTGTCTAGTCTTATGCAGTAGGTCATTTATTGAACAAAAAGTAATTTCCAAATTATATGACATAGAAATATAGGAAATGAACAAGAAGTCAATAAACAAATGCAGCATAAGGTATCTTCAGGCGACATACACAGCCACGGCAATAAATTTAAGCTAACTCACCTGTTCATTTGGATATCCGTTACAGTTACTAAGCTATATAATTTCAATGAATAAATTAGTCAGTTATACCCACACCTTCAATGTGTCTATAGAATCCTAACTACAGGTTATATTTGATTTTTTCTCTTCTAAGTAGAACCCACTTTTGATGCTAAAGAAAATAGTTGGAGGCAGTTTGTTCCCGGTTTAACTTTGTGAAGGACCATCCTATTGCACGTTTATTCGACCCTTTCTTGCCCTTGACTTCCGAATTTGAAGTTATCTTTTTACGTCTGTCTATTTTCATTTATTTATTTTTTGCTGATTTAAAATCCCGCCCACTGATATCTCCGTGGTCGGATCACCCACTCTGATCGACATCAAGACAAGTGGCTGTCTATCTCTTCCTTCGTGTGAAGCTCCACTTATCTTCCTCCCTTTTCCACCTCCTCTGTGTTTTGGGAGCGGTCGAGGAAAAGTCCCTGGTCTCGAATCAAATTAATGTAGCGTCTCGCTTGTCTGTTTAAGAAGTAAAAATGACCAGAAACTCCCGAGAGTCAGATTTGATACGATCCTGTAGTTCGTCAATTAAATTATCGCAAAGAACATGGCCCAGATCAATTTTGTATGATATAAAAAATAAGGAGAGTTTCCGCGTATAAGCCGCGCCATGTTGTGACATAATATTTATCGTTGTTTCAAAAGTCATCCCTTTAAAGGTGCCGGAGCTGTCTGTCATCTGGATCATCCTAACCTTTTAACCGTTACGTGAAGTGAAGAGCCTTTCAGCCTCCACATGTCTGTTAGGTGGGAGCCCTCTCGGTATACAGCTTTTGTCACCTTCGATATGTTCTCAAGAAACTGCCAGTGTTCACAACAGCTGAAAAAATTTATTTCCTAGAGTCGTTTCCACGAGAATATTTTTCTCTAATACTTTTTATTTCGTCTTCATTAAATGAGAACTTTTTTTTCACATAATCTCCAAGCTTTGCAGTACTTTCTTCAAGCTAGTCACAAAACTGATGATGCTAAGAATATAGAATATGAAAGACAGCCATTTAAAAGTATCTGTTGTTGGAAGGGAAGTATGTAAACAATTCAGTTTTTCGCAGACGAATCAAAAATCATTTTGAAAACGGGTGTGGAAGTGGAAGTAATTCTAGAATGTTATAACATTGATTAATACCGCATTGGATGCTGTTCGATCCATATAATATATATATATATATATATATATATATATATATATATATATATATATATATATATATGTATATATATGATATATATATATATATATATATATATATATATATTATATATATATGTATATATAAAGGTAAATGCCACGAACAGAAAGTCTGCAAGTATAGGACCATGTGTCGAAAGGCCTAGCAACCACTTCGTTGTTTCACTTTTTCTTCGCGGCATTTGCCTTTATTTATATATTGATCACGTTCCGTCTCTTCGTGATTCAGTTACACACACACACACACACACACACACACACACATATATATATATATATATATATATATATATATATATATATATATATATATATATAGACATATATCTACGTATATATATATATATATATATATATATATAGATATATATATTATATATATATATATATAGATATATATATTTATATATATATATAATATATATATATATATATATATATATATATATATATAATATATATATATATATATATATATATATATATATATATATATATATATATATATATATATATATATATATATATATATATATATATATATATATATATATATATATATATATATATATATATATATATATATATATATATATATATATATATATATATATATATATATATATATATATATATATATATATCATATGCAGGAAGGTTTGGGGCATCTGGAACGCCGTAGATTTAATATAAAAAGGATGGAGAAAAGCCAGCGTAGCATCATACATGTATTTTTCCAAATTTCGAGACTTTGGGTCTCATCATCAGGGCTGTAAAATATACAAAATATACAAATTAAAAAAGGCTCAGTATTAATATTAATAAAAACGGAACAACATAAAAGTTAAATATAATATTTAAAAAATGAACTAGAAAAAAAATATATATATAAAAAATTAAAAAGTTAAGAATGCTTAAGTTAGTACCTATCTCTATGGAGTTAAAAAACTGAGTGACATTGTCGGTGGTTTGGAAAGGAGGACGTCAACTATGCTATATATAGAATTGTTAGAAGAAGTCTGACCATTTAATGGGGGCACAAGCTGTTTTGATTGTTAACGACTCCAAAACAGAGAGAGAATAGTCATTGGGGCGCTTGGGTGACAATGCGAAAATCCTTATATGAAAAATGATGTTTTTACATTTATTGCAATGTTCTCGTATGTTGGAAAATTCTTTCGTTTTCAAAGTACATGGCTGTAGCAATGGTACCAAGAATTTTGCTATCTGGTAATTTGGGGTATTGTATGCTGCCAAAATTGGTCGTAAAGGAACACCATCTTTATGAATTTTAGGAAGTCCATATAACACACCATAGGATGAACCTGAACAATATAATTCTTGGTAATTGTTCAGGTATATTGTTCAGGTTCATCCTATGGTGTGTTATATGGACTTCCTAAAATTCATAAAGATGGTGTTTCCTTTACGACCAATTTTGGCAGCATACAATACCCCAAATACCAGATAGCAAAATTCTTGGTACCATTGCTACAGCCATTTGCAAATAATGAATACATTTTACTTAATTTCTGCTAACCT
>NC_061089.1:39395311-39397811 GCF_015104395.2 Macrobrachium nipponense | reverse complement strand
GTGACGCTTCTTGAGGTTTATCCAAAATGGGAAAATATATACTCGACTTCTACACATTGAAGAAAAACCGGGAAAACAATTGCGCAATTTCACGAAGTTTAAAATGCTTTGTCCGCACAATTTCACTTCACTGAAGTTTCACCATCTTAAGTTTAGGTTGGACGGCACGTTTGGAAAGTTTTGATAGGAGAGAGAGGAGAGAGAGAGAGAGAAAGAGAGAGAGAGAGAAGAGAGAGAGAGAGAGAGTGTTAATACACATAATGATGCGATTTTATACCCAGGTTTGTTAGAGAAATTTACTCAGCCATCTGTCAACTGGACAAGTAATATAAAGAGTTGATAGATAAATACTGAGATAATTCAAGTCTCCGGCGCTAAACGGAGACCGGATTGAGATCACCAGGAAAAGTAAAGAACTAAAAAAGGCGTCAAGGGACTCGTTTGATTCCCGATTCCTGTCTATTGGCTAAGAGCGAAACTCTAATGAAAGAGAGATTTTTTTGGGATGCAAGTTGCCAATTAGAAAGAAAAGTTCGGGAATTTTATCAGCGCAATGCAATTTGCAATTGTTGAGTGCTTTCCCTCTCTCTCTCTCTCTCTCTCTCTCTCTCTCTCATCTCTCTCTCTCTCTCTCATATATATATATATATATATATATATATATATATATAGTATATATATATATATATATATATATATATATATATAATCTAATAAAAGGAGCCCATAAAAACACCAAAATGTAGAGAGAAAAGTACTATATTTCAGAGACTGCTGTCTCTCTCTTCAGGTATATGAATGAGAAAAGTATACAGAAAAAGGTGGTATTTATACCAAGAGATTCGTCCACAAGTAAGCCAATTTAGGTCACCCCCGCTGATAATCTTCCTTCAATCTTCTTAAGCGTTGGGTTGAATGAACACTGCGTCGAACGATATCTGATATCCAAGCCCCTTTTGAGATGTTCATTACCTGCTTCTCTTTTTATTAAGGCCGATTCCATCATTTGACTCTTGTACCGGCAGTTGCTGCTATAAATTACACGTGACATATTCCAGTTTATTCTATGGTTTATGTTCATTTATATGGTTGAAAATAGCCGAGTTCTGTTGTCCATACCTAACTGACCGTTTGTGTTGTATTAATCTCTGGGGAAGTGATTTACCTGTAAATCCGATGTAAGATTGGTCACAGTCCTGGCATGGGATCTCATATACCCCAGAGTCTTTGGGAGATGTCTTTTGTTGGACGTTAATCAGGGATTTGGCTAAGGTATTTGGGTAAGTAAATGCAAAAGGGTTGGATTTCCCAAGGGTGTGAGTTACTCTCTTAATCGTCTACAGGTGGGGAATTTTTATTTTATTGTTAGGTGTGGTCTCTGGTCTTGTCCTTTAGGGGGTCGGTAGAAAATTACGTTTGCTTTTTGAATTGCTTCTCAATTATATGGTCAGGATACTTTAAAGATGAAAGTTGCTTGCGAATTAGTTCAAATTCTTTTTCCAGGAAATCTGGGGAACAAATTCGTAAGGCTCATAAGAATATGGTTTGCTAGCTAACACCCTTATCGTTGATAGTAATGTCATGATAGCTAAAGTAGTGAATATATGAAAGTGAGAACGTTGGTTTTCTGTATATGGTAAATTTGTATTCTGTCGTGTCTCTGATTATTAAAACATCAAGAAAAGGAATTTTGTTGTCTGTTTCCCACCAATTCAACTTTAAATTTAATGCTGGGCACTAATGCGTTTAATTTTGAGAGGAATTCATTAAAATTACCCCACTTATATATCCCAAAATGTTAGTATGTCATCCACGTATCTCATCCACAGCATGTTTTTGGGTTTAATTGCATTTATTACTGTAGTTTCAAAGTATTCCATGTACAGATTGGCTAAAATAGGACTTAAAGGACTACCCATACTACACCCGAATTTTTGCTTGTAGAATGATTCCCGAATGAAAATACATTATTAGATGCACATAATTCAACTAACTTTATTATTTTGTCAAGCGCCAAAGGGAAATGATCTGAATAGGGGGATAATTTTTCCCTTAAAAACTGAAGAACGTTTTTGTACTGGTACTTTTGTGAATAGGGAGTCTACGTCAAGGCTTAAAAGTTTTATGTTGTGAAGTGGTATATGTGCTTCTCTGAATTTGTGACAAAAGTCTTCCGAATGTTTGATGTGACTGGGAGAAAAAGTGCCTAAAAAAGGAGAGAGGAGGCCAGCTAACCATTTAGAAATTTTGTAATTGAAAGCTCCGGCGCATGAAACGATGGGTCTGAATGGAAGATTGTCTTTGTGAGTGTTGGAAGACCATAAAAGTAGGGTAATTTAGGATTATTACTTTAAATTTCTCTAATAGTTCAATACTCTTTTGTCTTGGCCAATTAATCTTACTTTCCGAAAAAATTCTGTGGGTAACGTTTTGGAGGGGATTTTTCGTCAGTTTTTCGTAAGTATTTGTGTCGCTAAGGAGCTGGTGATTTTGTCGAGGT
>NC_061089.1:39377811-39390311 GCF_015104395.2 Macrobrachium nipponense | reverse complement strand
CTCGTACCTTGCTTTAAATTCTTGAATCATATTGGGTAGGCGTCAGTATATTAAATAAGTCTTAATAATTGTTATCTTTGCCCCAGGCATTATGTTTAGCATCAATTGAAAACATGTACATCTATTCCTGCTAGAAAATGATGCTCCGTTTGTAAAGCTACATAAATTTTTAAAGATGGTGGTATTATTAATTGTATATCTTTGGTTATTTTGAACTATTTTCCAGATGTTAGCTATCTCAGGGTGACCTCTATCGTTCTAAAGAAATCTCTGGAAACGCTGATTTAATTTTTTCCCGATAGTAGGGACTAATTTTGACCATTGTCGGCCTACAACCTCTTTGGTCACCTTCAGCAATCTCCATTTCAGCAATGAGCCTCTGTTATTGGCTTTTGTGACTTTGGTCCTGACTGTGGGTTCGTTTTGCTTAGTGTCAGGATCACTATTTTGCTTAGAGCCCACCAAATCGCAATATCAGTGCTGTATGTACATGTTTGTATAAAAAATGGTAGTACCGAAAATAATTATAGTACCAAGTGGTGGTAACTTAGGTTATCCTTCTGTGTTACCAATTTTTTGATGCATATCATCGGTTTAGTTGAGTTTTTTTGTTTTTTTTGTGTGTTTGCGTCCTACTTATCAGTTATATAAAACAGAATAAATATGTCGAAGTAATCTAGATCGTTACACGTAAATTGCTCAGTTAACAGAACAAGGTTATATGAAACAACTATTTTATCAATGGAAGTAGAATAGGAGCCGATGAGAGAGAAGGTTTTTCCCTCAAAGGGAAATTATTGTGAAACGAAGACTCGCTTCGTGAAACAAGATGAAATAATTAGGGTTTTTCTCTCATCATTCACCTCAGTCATGACACAAGAGCATCAATATCCGGGATAGATCCGTCAGATAAAGAAGTTGATCAATACATTGATGCGGATTAGGGGCAAGAAGCAAAGAGATAAGGCATAAAAAGGAAATGAGGAGAGTGAGATGAATGCACAGATAGGTAACAAAAAAGACTGATAATAACAGAAGGAAATGGTAAGTGGAGGAAAAAATTATTAAAAAAGCGGGAGAGAAAACGAATGGTTGGACCAAAGCATAAATAGGGAAAAATATCTATAAAATTAGGCAAAGGCACTTGGGAGGAACCATGGTAGAAATGAAACGACTATTTCAGGATAGGGCAGATGGGTCGAAGAGTCTTATGTAGGAGGGAATTGAAATTTAGGCAAAAGAGACTAGTGGAAAATTGGTTTAGATAAAAGTCCTATGGCAGAGTAATCGGTTTCAAAACGATACCTGCATCTTTCTTTACTGATCACCGAGTTGTGCAAAATTGTGCTATGTTTTTACTGCCAGTTTTTTTATTCAGAGAAGAAGAATCATGAATAAGCCAAACCTTTTTCTAGAAAACACCTAAGTGAGGATAAATGTTCTAAGATATATAGGTTTTATGATTTTATTACTGTAAAGTAGAAATATTATATATAATACTGATATATATATATATATATATATATATATATATATATATATCTATATATACACATACATATATACATTTCTACCCATATCATGTATATGGCGTTTTACCCAGGATGTCTTCTCAGCTTCGTCTGTTTCAAAAACATAGACAGAAAGAGAAGATAAATACAAGCATTAGCAAATATATTTACCTTGCAGCATAAATGCTAATTACTACTCTTCAGTTATATTTGGTTTGGTTCGCAATATATTTTTTTCGGAACATCCGGAACGTCGTCCTTTAATCTAATAAACGACGGGCGAGCGATGAAAGAGATAAGTCCGTTAATTGCAACGATTCACTTGATCCTCCCGAGCGGGAACTCCTCGAACATTTTCAGATAAAAAATGCGTCACGAAAATGAAACCGTTTTCTTTTCTTCTTGGGAAACTCACCAAACGATTTTCTTTGCTTCTGAGAGCACAGTTTTAACAATTTTGCTTCCTTTTGGGGGGGTTATTTCAATAATTATCTTCCTTTGTTTGTTATTTCAGTAATTTTAATTTTTCTTTGTGGGTTAGTTCAACAATTTTACGTCTGAATTATTTCCTCAATTTTTCTTTTGGAGTATTACAACAACTACTTTCCATTCCTTTTTATGGGTTATTTCTACAATGTTTCTTTCTTTTTATAGGTTAATTGAACAATTTTCCTTCTTTATGGGTTATTTAACATTATTTTCTCTTTATGAGTTGCTTCAACAATATTCACTACACTTAGATTAATTTTCTATCGTCTTTATGGGTTATCTCAGAAATTTTCCTTCTTCTGCAGCGGTTATATCAACAATTTTTCCTCCTCTCTCGAGTTATTTAAACACTTTTTACTAAACATTGAGAAAATTTCCTATTCTTTATTGGATATTTCAGTAATTTCCCTTCTCCATGGGATATTTTACCTGTTTTCCCTCTTGACAGATTATTTCGCAGTTTTCCCAGCGGTTTTCCCTCCATGGGTTATTTCAGCAGTTTTTTCCTCTCCATAGGTTATTTCAGCAGTTTTTCTTCTCCATGGATTATTTCAACAGTGTTTTCCTCTCCATAGGTAATTTCAGCAGTTTTTCCTCTCCATGGGTTATTTCACGAGTTTTTTCCTCTCCATAGGTTATTTAAGCAGTTTTCCCAGCGGTTTTCCCTCTCCATGGATTATTTAAGCAGTTTCCCCTCTCCATAGCTTATTTCAGCAGTTTTCCCTCTCCATAGGTTATTTCAGCAGTTTTCCCTCTCCATAGGTTATTTCAGCAGTTTTCCCTCTCCATAGCTTATTTCAGCAGTTTTCCCTCTCCATAGGTTATTTCAGCAGTTTTCCCTCTCCATAGGTTATTTCAGCAGTTTTTCCCTCTCCTTTGGTTATTTCAGCAGTTTTCCCTCTCCTTTGGTTATTTCAGCAGTTTTCCCTCTCCTTTGGTTATTTCAGCAGTTTTCCCTCTCCATTGGTTATTTCAGCAGTTTTCCCTCTCCTTTGGTTATTTCAGCAGTTTTCCCTCTCCTTTGGTTATTTCAGCAGTCTCCTTTGTTATTTCAGCAGTTTTCCCTCTCAGGTTATTCAGCAGTTTTCCCTCTACTTTGGTTATTTCAGCAGTTTTCCCTCTCCATAGGTATTTCAGCAGTTTTCCTCTCCATTGGTTATCAGCAGTTTTTTTTTTTCCCTCTCCTTTGGTTATTTCAGCAGTTTTCCCTCTCATTGGTTATTTCAGCAGTTTTCCTCTCCTTTGGTATTTCAGCAGTTTTCTCTCCATTGGTTATTCAGCAGTTTTCCCTCTCCTTTGGTTATTTCAGCAGTTTTCCCTCCTTTTGTTTTTTCTGCAGTTTTCCCTCTCCATAGGTTATTTCAGCAGTTTTTCCCCTCTCCTTTGGTTATTTCAGCAGTTTTCATCTCCTTTGGTTATTTCAGCAGTTTTTCCCTTTTCCCTCCTTTGGTTATTTCAGCAGTTTTCCCTCTCCATAGGTTATTTCAGCAGTTTTCCCTCTCCATAGGTTATTTCAGCAGTTTTCCTTCTCCACTAGGTTATTTCAGCAGTTTTCCCTCTCCATAGGTTATTTCAGCAGTTTTCCCTCTCCATTGGTTATTTCAGCAGTTTTCCCTCTCATTGGTATTCAGCAGTTTTCCCTCTACTTTGGTTATTTCAGCAGTTTTCCCTCTCCATTGGTTATTTCAGCAGTTTTCCCTCTCCATTGGTTATTTCAGCAGTTTTCCCTCTCCTTTGGTTATTTCAGCAGTTTTCCCTTCCATAGGTTATCAGCAGTTTTCCTCTTTCCTTTGGTTATTTCAGCAGTTTTCCCTCTCCTTTGGTTATTTCAGCAGTTTTCCCTCTCCTTTGGTTATTTCAGCAGTTTTCCCTCTCCTTTGGTTATTTCAGCAGTTTTCCCTCTCCATTGGTTATTTCAGCAGTTTTCCCTCTCCTTTGGTTATTCAGCAGTCCCTCCTTTGGTTATTTCAGCAGTTTTCCCTCTCCTTTGGTTATTTCAAGCAGTTTCCCTCTCCAGGTTATTTCAGCAGTTTTCCCTCTCCTTTGGTTATTTCAGCAGTCTCTCCTTTGGTTATTCAGCCGTTTCTCTTTGGTTATTTCAGCAGTTTTCCCTCTCCATAGGTTATTTCAGCAGTTTTCCCTCTCCTTTGGTTATTTCAGCAGTTTTCCCTCTCCTTTGGTTATTTCAGCAGTTTTCCCTCTCCTTTGGTTATTTCAGCAGTTTTCCCTCTCCATTGGTTATTTCAGCAGTTTTCCCTCTCCATTGGTTATTTCAGCAGTTTTCCCTCTCCTTTGGTTATTTCAGCAGTTTTCCCTCTCCATAGGTTATTTCAGCAGTTTTCCCTCTCCTTTGGTTATTTCAGCAGTTTTCCCTCTCCATTGGTTATTTCAGCAGTTTTCCCTCTACTTTGGTTATTTCAGCAGTTTTCCCTCTCCATTGCTTATTTCAGCAGTTTTCCCTCTCCATTGGTTATTTCAGCAGTTTTCCCTCTCCTTTGGTTATTTCAGCAGTTTTCCCTCTCCATAGGTTATTTCAGCAGTTTTCCCTCTCCATTGGTTATTTCAGCAGTTTTCTTCCCTATCTTTGGTTATTTCAGCAGTTTCCCTCCTCCATTGGTTATTTCAGCAGTTTTCCTCTTCCATTGGTTATTTCAGCAGTTTCCCTCTCCATGGTTATTTCAGCAGTTTTCCCTCTCCTTGGTTATTTCAGCAGTTCCTCTCCTTTGGTTATTTCAGCAGTTTTCCCTCTCATTGGTTACAGCAGTTTTCCCTCTCCTTTGGTTATTTCAGCAGTTTTCCCTCTCCATTGGTTATTTCAGCAGTTTTCCCTCTCCATTGGTTATTTCAGCAGTTTTCCCTCTCCATTGGTTCCCTCTCCTTTGGTTATTTCAGCAGTTTTCCCTCTCCATTGGTTATTTCAGCAGTTTTCCCTCTCCTTTGGTTATTTCAGCAGTTTTCCCTCTTCATTGGTTATTTCAGCACTTTTCCCTCTCCATTGGTTATTTCAGCAGTTTTCCCTCTCCATTGGTTATTTCAGCAGTTTTCCCTCTCCACAGGTTATTTCAGCAGTTTTCCCTCTCCATTGGTTATTTCAGCAGTTTTCCCTCTCCATTGGTATTTCAGCCAGTTTTCCCTCCCATTGGTTATTTCAGCAGTTTTCCCTCTCCATTGGTTATTCAGCAGTTTTCCCTCTCCATTGGTTATTTCAGCAGTTTTCCCTCTCCATTGGTTATTTCAGCAGTTTTCCCTCTCCATAGGTTATTTCAGCAGTTTTCCCTCTCCATTGGTTATTTCAGCAGTTTTCCCTTTATTTGGTTATTTCAGCAGTTTCCCATCTCCATGGTAATTCAGCAGTTTTCCCTCTCCATTGGTTATTCAGCAGTTTTTCCCTCTACTTGGTTATTTCAGCAGTTTTCCCTCTCCATTGGTTATTTCAGCAGTTTTCCCTCCATTGGTTTTTTCAGCAGTTTCCTCTCCTTGGTAATTTCAGCAGTTTTCCATCTCCATTGGTTATTTCAGCAGTTTTCCCTCTCCATTGGTTATTTAACAGTTTTCCCTCTCCATTGGTTCCCTCTCCTTTGGTTATTCAGCAGTTTTCCCTCTCCATGGTTATTTCAGCAGTTTTCCCTCTCCTTTGGTTATTTCAGCAGTTTTCCCTCTCCATTGGTTATTCAGCAGTTTTCCCTCCTTTGGTTATTCAGCAGTTTTCCCTTCTCCATTGGTTATCAGCAGTTTTTCACCCTCTCCTTTGGTTATTTCAGCAGTTTTCCCTCTCATGTTATTTCAGCAGTTTTCCCTCTCCATTGGTTATTTCAGCAGTTTCCCTATCTTTGGTTATTTCAGCAGTTTTACCTTCCTTTGGTTATTTCAGCAGTTTTCCCTCTCCATTGGTTATTCGGCAGTTTTCCCAGCGGTTTTCTCTCCATGGATTATTGAGCAGTTTTCCTCTCCACAGGTTATTTCAGCAGTTTTCCCTCTCCATTGGTTATTCAGCAGTTTTCCTCTTCCCATTTGGTTATTCAGCAGGTTTTCCTCTCCATGGTTATTTCAGTAGTTTTTCTCCTCTTTGGTTATTTCAGCAGTTTTCCCTCTCCATGGGTTATTTCAGCAGTTTTTCCCTCTCCATGGGTTATTTCAGCAGTTTTTCCCTCTCCATGGGTTATTTCAGCAGTTTCCCTCTCCTTGGTTTCAGCAGTTTTCCCTCTCCTTTGGTTATTTCAGCAGTTTTCCCTCTCCATTGGTTATTTCAGCAGTTTTCCCCTCTCTTTGGTTTATTTCGCAGTTTTCCCTCTCCATTGGTTATTTCAGCAGTTTTCCCTCTCCACAGGTTATTTCAGCAGTTTTCCCTCTCCATTGGTTCCCTCTCCTTTGGTTATTTCAGCAGTTTTCCCTCTCCATTGGTTATTTCAGCAGTTTTCCCTCTCCTTTGGTTATTTCAGCAGTTTTCCCTCTCCTTTGGTTATTTCAGCAGTTTTCCCTCTCCATTGGTTATTTCAGCAGTTTTCCCTCTCCATTGGTTATTTCAGCAGTTTTCCCAGCGGTTTTCCCTCTCCATGGATTATTTGAGCAGTTTTCCTTCTCCACAGGTTATTTCAGCAGTTTTCCCTCTCCATTGGTTATTTCAGCAGTTTTCCTCTCCATTGTTATTCAGCAGTTTTCCCTATCTTTCCAGGTTATTTCAGCAGTTTTCCCTCTCCTTTGGTTATTTCAGCAGTTTTCCCTCTCCTTTGGTTATTTCAGCAGTTTTCCCTCTCCATTGGTTATTTCAGCAGTTTTCCCTCTCCATTGGTTATTTCAGCAGTTTTCCCTCTCCATTGGTTATTTCAGCAGTTTTCCCTCTCCTTTGGTTATTTCAGCAGTTTTCCCTCTCCTTTGGTTATTTCAGCAGTTTTCCCTCTCCATTGGTTATTTCAGCAGTTTTCCTCTCCTTGGTTATTTCAGCAGTTTTCCCTATCATTGGTTATTTCAGCAGTTTTCCCTCTCCATTGGTTATTCAGCAGTTTTCCCTCTCATTTGGTTCCCACTCCTTTGGGTTATTTTCAGCAGTTTTCCCTCCATGGTTATTTCAGCAGTTTTCCCTCTCCTTTGGTTATTCAGCAGTTTTCCCTCTCCTTTGGTTATTTCAGCAGTTTTCCCTCTCATTGGTTATTTTCAGCAGTTTTCCTCTCCATTGGTTATTTCAGCAGTTTTTCCTTTTCTCCACAGGCATCAGCAGTTTCCTCCTCTTTGGTTATTTCAGCATTTTCCCTCTCCATTGGTTATTTCAGCAGTCTCTCCATTGGTTATTTCAGCAGTTTTCCCTCTCCATTGGTTATTTCAGCAGTTTTCCCTCCTTGGTTATTTCAGCAGTTTCCTCTCTTTTGGTTATTTCAGCAGTTTTCCCTCTCCATAGGTTATTTCAGCAGTTTTCCCTCTCCATTGGTTATTTCAGCAGTTTTCCCTTTCCTTTGGTTATTTCAGCAGTTTTCCCTCTCCATTGGTTATTTCAGCAGTTTTCCCTCTCCATTGGTTATTTCAGCAGTTTTCCCTCTCCTTTGGTTATTTCAGCAGTTTTCCCTCTCCATTGGTTATTTCAGCAGTTTTCCCTCCATTGGTTTTTTCAGCAGTTTTCCCTCTCCTTTGGTAATTTCAGCAGTTTTCCCTCTCCATTGGTTATTTCAGCAGTTTTCCCTCTCCATTGGTTATTTCAACAGTTTTCCCTCTCCATTGGTTCCCTCTCCTTTGGTTATTTCAGCAGTTTTCCCTCTCCATTGGTTATTTCAGCAGTTTTCCCTCTCCTTTGGTTATTTCAGCAGTTTTCCCTCTCCATTGGTTATTTCAGCAGTTTTCCCTCTCCTTTGGTTATTTCAGCAGTTTTCCCTCTCCTTTGGTTATTTCAGCAGTTTTCCCTCTCCATAGGTTATTTCAGCAGTTTTCCCTCTCCATTGGTTATTTCAGCAGTTTTCCCTCTCCATTGGTTATTTCAGCAGTTTTCCCTCTCCTTTGGTTATTTCAGCAGTTTTACCTCTCCTTTGGTTATTTCAGCAGTTATCCCTCTCCATTGGTTATTTCAGCAGTTTTCCCAGCGGTTTTCCCTCTCCATGGATTATTTGAGCAGTTTTCCTTCTCCACAGGTTATTTCAGCAGTTTTCCCTCTCCATTGGTTATTTCAGCAGTTTTCCCTCTCCATTGGTTATTTCAGCAGTTTCCTTTCTCCTTTGGTATTCAGCAGTTTTCCCATCTCCTTTGGTTATTTCAGCAGTTTTTCCCTCTCCATTGTTTATTTCAGCAGTCTCCATTGGTATTTCAGCAGTTTTCCCTCTCCATTGGTTATTTCAGCAGTTTTCCCTCTCCTTTGGTTATTTCAGCAGTTTTCCCTCTCCATTGGTTATTTCAGCAGTTTTCCCTCTCCATTGGTTATTTCAGCAGTTTTCCCTCTCCACAGGTTATTTCAGCAGTTTTCCTTCTCCATTGGTTATTTCAGCAGTTTTCCCTCTCCATTGGTTATTTCAGCAGTTTTCCCTCTCCATTGGTTATTTCAGCAGTTTTCCTATCCTTTGGTTATTTTCAGCAGTTTTCTCTTCCATTGGTTATTTCAGCAGTTTTCCTCTACTTTGGTTATTTCAGCAGTTTTCCCTCTCCATAGGTTATTTCAGCAGTTTTTCCCTCTCCTTTGGTTATTTCAGCAGTTTTCTCTCCATTGGTTATTTCAGCAGTTTTCCCTCTCCTTTGGTTATTTCAGCAGTTTTCCCTCTCCATTGGTTATTTCAGCAGTTTTCCCTCTCCATTGGTTATTTCAGCAGTTTTCCCTCTCCTTTGGTTATTTCAGCAGTTTTCCCTCTCCAGGGTTATTTCAGCAGTTTTTGTCTCCATTGGTTATTTCAGCAGTTTTCCCTCTCCTTTGGTTATTTCAGCAGTTTTCCCTCTCCATTGGTTATTTCAGCAGTTTTCCCTCTCCTTTGGTTATTTCAGCAGTTTTCTCCTCCATTGGGTTATTTCAGCAGTTTTCCCTCTCCATTGGTTATTTCAGCAGTTCCCTCTCCTTTGGTTATTTCTAGCAGTTTTCCCTCTCCATTGGTTATTTTCAGCAGTTTTCCTCCTTTGGTTATTTCAGCAGTTTTCCCTATCATTGGTTATTTCAGCAGTTTTCCCTCTCCATTGGTTCCCTCTCCTTTGGTTATTTCAGCAGTTTTCCCTCTCCATTGGTTATTTCAGCAGTTTTCCCTCTCCTTTGGTTATTTCAGCAGTTTCCCTCTTCCTTTGGTTATTTCAGCAGTTTTCCCTCTCCATGGGTTATTTCAGCAGTTTTTCCCTCTCCATGGGTTATTTCAGCAGTTTTTCCTTCTCCATGGTTATTTCAGCAGTTTACCCTTCTCCTTTGGTTATTTTCAGCAGTTTTTTTCCCTCTCCTTTGGTTATTTTCAGCAGTTTTCCCTCTCCATTGGTTATTTCAGCAGTTTTCCCTCCATTGGTTATTTCAGCAGTTTTCCCCTCCTTTGTTATTTCAGCAGTTTTTCCCTCTCCTTTGGTTATTTCAGCAGTTTTCCCTCTCCATATGTTATTTCAGCAGTTTTCCCTCTCCATTGGTTATTTCAGCAGTTTTCCCTTTCCTTTGGTTATTTCAGCAGTTTTCCCTCTCCATTGGTTATTTCAGCAGTTTTCCCTCTCCATTGGTTATTTCAGCAGTTTTCCCTCTCCTTTGGTTATTTCAGCAGTTTTCCCTCTCCATTGGTTATTTCAGCAGTTTTCCCTCTCCATGGTCAGCAGCCATCTCTCCTTTGGTAATTTCAGCAGTTTTTCCCTCTCCATTGGTTATTTCAGCAGTTTTCCCTCTTCTTTGGTTATTTCAGCAGTTTTCCCCTCTCCATTGGTTATTTCAGCAGTTTTCCCATCTCCTTTGGTTATTTCAGCAGTTTTCTCTCCATTGGTTATTTCAGCAGTTTTCCCTCCTCCATTGTTATTTCAGAAGTTTTCTCTCCATTTGGTTATTTCAGCAGTTTTCCCTCTATTGGTTAATTTTCAGCAGTTTTCTCTCCTTTTGGTTATTTCAGCAGTTTTCCCTCTCCATTGGTTATTTCAGCAGTTTTCCCTCTCCATTTGGTTATTTCAGCAGTTTTCCTCTCTTTGGTTATTTCCGCAGTTTCTCCTTTGGTTATTTCAGCTTTTACCCTCCCTTTCCATGGTTATTTCAGCAGTTTTCCCAGCGGTTTTCCCTCTCCATGGATTATT
Organism: Macrobrachium nipponense; assembly: GCF_015104395.2. NCBI lineage: Eukaryota > Metazoa > Arthropoda > Malacostraca > Decapoda > Palaemonidae > Macrobrachium > Macrobrachium nipponense. The sequence goes on along the minus strand of NC_061089.1, from coordinate 39,380,103 downwards.
TGAGCAGTTTTCCTTCTCCACAGGTTATTTCAGCAGTTTTCCCTCTCCATTGGTTATTTCAGCAGTTTTCCCTCTCCATTGGTTATTCAGCAGTTTTCCCTCTCATTGGTTATTTCAGCAGTTGTCCTTCTCTTTGGTTATTTCAGCAGTTTTCCCGCTCTTGGTTATTTCAGCAGTTTTCCCTCTCCATTGTTTATTTCAGCAGTTTTCCCTTCCTCCATTGTTATTTAGCAGTTTTCCTCCCTCCATTGGTTATTTCAGCAGTTTTCTCTCATTTGGTTATTTCAGCAGTTTTCCCTCTCCTTTGGTTATTTCAGCAGTTTTCCCTCTCCATTGGTTATTTCAGCAGTTTTCCTCTCCATGGTTATTTCAGCAGTTTTCCCTCTCCACAGGTTATTTCAGCAGTTTTCCTTCTCCTTTGGTTATTTCAGCAGTTTTCCCTCTCCATTGGTTATTCAGCAGTTTTTCCCTCTCATGGTTATTTCAGCAGTTTTCCCTCTCCTTTGGTTATTTCAGCAGTTTCCCTCTCCATTGGTTATTTTCAGCAGTTTTCCCTCACCTTTGGTAATTTCAGCAGTTTTCCTTTCCTTTGTTATTTCAGCAGTTTTCCCTCTCCTTTGGTTATTTCAGCAGTTTTTCCCTCTCTTGGTTATTTCAGCAGTTTTCCCTCTCCATTGGTTATTTGCAGCAGTTTTCCTTCTCTTTGGTTATTTCAGCAGTTTTCCCTATCTTTGGTTATTTCAGCAGTTTTCCCTCTCCATTGGTTATTTCAGCAGTTTTCCCTCTCCATTGGTTATTTCAGCAGTTTTCCTTCTCCTTTGGTTATTTCAGCAGTTTTCCCTCTCCTTTGGTTATTTCAGCAGTTTTCCCTCTCCATTGGTTATCAAAGCAGTTTTTCCCTCTCAATTGGTTATTTAGGCAGGTTTTCCCTCCCTTTGGTATTTCAGCAGTTTTCCCTCTCCATTGGTTATTTCAGCATTTTCACCCTCTCCATTGGTTATTTCAGCAGTTTTCCCTCTCCTGGTTATTTTCAGCAGTTTTCCTCTCCATTGGTTATTTCAGCAGTTTTCCCTCTCCATTGGTTATTTAAGCAGTTTTCCCTCTCCTTTGGTTATTTCAGCAGTTTTCCCTCTCCATTGGTTATTTCAGCAGTTTTCCCTCTCCTTTGGTTATTTCAGCAGTCCCTATCCTTTGGTTATTTCAGCAGTTTTTCCCTCTCCTGGTTATTTCAGCAGTTTTCCCTCTCCTTTTGTTATTTCAGCAGTTTCTCTCCATGGTTATTTAAGCAGTTTTCCCTCTCCTTTTGGTTATTTCAGCAGTTTTCCCTCTCCTTTGGTTATTTCAGCAGTTTTCCCTCTCCATTGGTTATTTCAGCAGTTTTCCCTCTCCATTGGTTATTTCAGCAGTTTTCCCTCTCCTTTGGTTATTTCAGCAGTTTTCCCTCTCCATTGGTTATTTCAGCAGTTTTCCCTCTCATTGGTTATTTCAGCAGTTTCCCTCTCCATTGGTTATTTCAGCAGCCCTTTTCCCTCTCCATTGGTAATTTCAGCAGTTTTCCTTCTCCTTTGTTATTTAGCATGTTTTCCCTCTCCATAGGTTATTTCAGCAGTTTTCCCTCTCCACAGGTTATTTCAGCAGTTTTCCTTCTCTTTGGTTATTTCAGCAGTTTTCCCTCTCCATTGGTTATTTCAGCAGTCTCCATTGGTTATTCAGCAGTTTTCTTTCTTTGGTTATTTCAGCAGTTTTCCCTCTCCATTGGTTATTTCAGCAGTTTTCCCTCTCCATAGGTTATTTCAGCAGTTTTCCCTCTCCTTTGGTTATTTCAGCAGTTTTCCCAGCTGTTTTCCCTCTCCATGGATTATTTGAGCAGTTTTCCCTCTCCTTTGGTTATTTCAGCAGTTTTCCCAGCTGTTTTCCCTCTCCATAGCTTATTTCAGCAGTTTTCCCTCTCCATGGATTATTTCAGCAGTTTTCCCTCTCCATGGATTATTTCAGCAGTTTTCCTTCTCCACAGGTTATTTCAGCAGTTTTCCCTCTCTATGGATTATTTCAGCAGTTTTCCCTCTCCATGGATTATTTCAGCAGTTTTCCTTCTCCACAGGTTATTTCAGCAGTTTTCCCTCTCCATTGATTATTTCAGCAGTTTTCCCTCTCCTTGGGTTATTCAGCATTTTTTCTTCTCCGTGGGTTATTTAATGATTTTGCTTTCCATTGGTTGTTTCAAAAATTTTCCCCCATTTTTAGTTCTATCTGGAACTTTCATGGTACATACATGTAGTAATTCTAATTTTT
>NC_061089.1:39374095-39377311 GCF_015104395.2 Macrobrachium nipponense | reverse complement strand
GCAAACCTGCCGCTAATCAGAGAACATGTTTGAGGTTGCATCTACATTTTTGGCGATTTCTAATGAAAGCTAACTCACAGTATCCTTTGAACTATTAAGGGTTTTATTGCATTTATCTGCATCCTGCCGTTTAAAGGCGCTGTCACACTAGCGAAATTTCCGTTGACTTTTGAATTTGACGTCGACTTTTCATGTTTTGACGACGACTTTCTGATGTCGTCGTCACGAATTTTGAAAACGGTACCGATCGAATTCAACCTATCGCTACCGTCGACTTTATTGTTTGTTTATATCTCGGCGGAGAGCGCGCATTTCAAGTCATCAGATGCAAGAATGGATTCTTGGTACAGTTGACAAGATTGCCAGAACAGTTTTTGCTCGAAGATATGGGGGAGAGACGATGCTTATGGGACCATAAGCATGATAGTTTTATGAAAAAGGGTCTTAAATGAAAAAAATTACCAAGAGATCACCATGCGCCTCGGGGAAAACTTTCCTGAACTTGTTGATCTTTATACAGATAAGCATGCTATATCGTGAATATCAGGTTGTTATATAGCCTAGGTCAGCTCTCATTTTTTTTTCTTCTTTTTGCAATAGCAAATAATATAAACAAAATCTTTAAAATTTTTGCAATGTTTCTCTAGCTTAATTTATAATACAATCTGACTGTGGTTGTGTAAACATGGTTATGAATAACCTATCTAGTCTAGCCCTAGCTTATTTTTTCAAATAAAACTTTTCACGTCTTTTTAACCAGGACCGAACCCAAAGACTTTTTTTTCTTTAATTCTATGCAGCATCATTAAACACATGCAAGCACGACCCACTAGTTGCTTTATGTTATGAAGCATAGATGTTTTATCATTCCGGGAAGTCACAGCTCAGATGGTTTGTTTACGTTTTGACGACGACAACCACGTTACCACAGTATGAAGAAGAACGTGTGTGACAACCAGAGTACGGAATGACGTCGACTTCTTTGGAAAGTCGATGACAAACTCAGAAAAAGTCGACGGAAATTTCGCTAGTGTGACAGCGCCTTAAGACTTACATTTTGATGATGTTAATTACCTCTCGGTCTTTTCATCTATGTTTGCCTGTTCGTTATGAACGCCCAGACTATGAAAGCTAGGGCTACCAAATTTTTACCATAGACTCCCCTACCCCCGGGGAAGGTTTTAGTCAAAATCCGAAATTCTAGGGGCCGTTTCTAAGGGGGCCTTAACCGATCTTTTTCATACCCCCTCATATTTTACAACTTTCGATGTTGACAGCAAACTCTTCGGATTTTTCACAACTTCTTTGACTCAACCAAAAATTTAATTACTCTAATGATTTTTCAAACCTTCTTTGGCTCGACTAGATCCCAAGTGAAATTACTTATTCTGAAAGTGATTGCATAATCCGCCCTGCTGGGGTTGTCATCACGAGTGGCATGTCCCTTTTTATCCCGAGCAATGCCGGGCATAGCAGCTAGTTCTTTATAAGAGAAAAGATAATATCACGGTTACAAGTACAAAATGCATTTTTATAACATATAAGAAATTACATTTGATACCTTTTTTCATATAAGTTCTCATCATTGTTTGTTTTTTAAGATATTTCTTTTTTGCTTCATATCTGTATACATTAGAATAATTATATAGATACATACATATACATACTATAATATATATATATATATATATATATATATATATATATATATATATTACATATATATATATATATATATATTATATATATATATATATATATATATTCACACTATAAACATTAGTGGAAATTCTTTTATAAAAGAAAAAAATATTCATATAAGAGGCTCAGAAGCAGGAGTGACACAGAATGTTATGGCAATAGTCAACAATCATCAGGGAACTGCCTGTGGGCATTTTCGGTCCCATGGTTCCAATAATTCATTTTACGTGAGTGTTTTTATAGCAAAAGGTGCAGCAGAAAGGTTTTAAATCTGCTGAAGGCACAATAATTTGCAGTATAATGTTGTAAGTTTTTATAAGGGTATTTTTTTATCATTTCTTTCGTGTTATTCTTAAAATGACTTAAGTGCCATATACAATTGTGTTAATTATAAAGTAGATATTCCTTTATTAGGTAACCAGCACTAGCGTTCATCCTAAACTTGAACTTACGACCATCCTAGCATTTGCTCATTCAACTATTCTATACTATATCTGAATGTTAAAAATCAAAGAAAATCTCCCTACATTTTAAAACGACCTAATCTACAGAAATGCAAGCTTAATCTGCCCTCAAGAACATTCTTTTAAACTATAGTATTGAACAACCACATATCTTATATCCACAAGTATATTTTTAACATTGATGCGATAAAGACTCGAATACTCCATTACTCTCAAAAGCAAGTAATTATCGTTTAGAATAGTATCAGAAACTTTATTACCATTACATAAGCGTAAGCGATTTTTTGATTTTTTGTATATACATGTATATATATCTATATAAATGATATATATATATATATATATATATATATATATATATATATATACATATGTATGTATATATATAAATATACATATGTATTATACATATATATGCAAATGTACATACATATATATTATATATATATTAAACATTACATACATATATGAAAGTTTTGCTTAATAATGGTTTATTTATGTGTATATATACATAATGTGTGTGTTTGTGTGTGTGTGTGTGTGTGTGTGTGTACAACAAGAAAGCTTTTCTTAATGATGGCTTCTCTCTCTCTCTCTCTCTCTCTCTCTCTCTCTCTCTCTCTCTCGCTCCAACGTGACTAAAAAGTCTCCTTATTCCGTGGTTTCGTGACTATTTTTACTCGGAAGAGGTAGGACCATACCTTGACATTTGAATTTATCTAATGGCATTTCTTGTGATCTCGTTTTCACTTTCATTAATTTTCCATGTTGAGTTCCTTTGGTTCAAGTCAAGCGATAAGATATGGTTAGAAAAAGTCTTATTTTCTTACTAATTAAGTAAATGTAATTAATATCTTGTATGATATACGTCATTAGAAGAAATTGGTGCGAGCAATTACGATTGTCATATTTCCATGGGCAAACATGAAGGGGAAGAAAACACACAAAAAACGTTTACAGAGGAATCATACTTGACACGTGCGGCTTCAGCAAGATGAAAAACAGAAAACTTCTCAGAATTACTGGAGCAATTATCCTGCCTCAAAAATCT